>NC_142682.1:12368247-12473247 GCF_964200805.1 Pocillopora damicornis
TCGTCCATCAGAATCACTCTCGGTTCCATCTACGGGATGGGAAGAAAGCTTTTCTACCTTGCCGTCTAGGATTTTTACTTTTTCGGCCAGTTCTTCAACACGCTCGTTTGAGCTTCGCACGGCCTGAAGCAGTTCCTCAATCGACCTCTGGCAGGCAGCAAGGCCAGTGATCAACTGCTGCGCTGTTTCTCGTGAGGATAGGGGCGTAGATCCGCTGGATCGGACAGAAGATGACGACCGACCAACTGAACTTACTCGCGAGCTCGAACCGCTAGAACGGGATGGAGTCCGTGATATTGAATAAAAATTGCTTGGTGCACTACCGCGACTTTGTGCGCTGGAATTCCGATCCATGTTTTTGAAATCAGATGAATAACACTATTTGAACCGCAGAAGAATTTGCATAAGTCGAGAAACAGTCTGAATCAGCGAACCTCGTGAACTGAAAATTCCCGCCACAAAGAACCAACAAATAACCACGAAGCGGCTGCGTGAGCTTCGCAACCAAGCCTTTTTTCAACGAGTTAGCATAGTTTTCCAGTCACGTTGGTGGAGGAAATGAATTCTGTTTTACCTGCAAATGAGAAAATTGTGTATTGTTCGAAGAGGAAGAAGAAAAGATTTTGTGATCACTGCGATCGTCTGGTCTCGATCAGGACGTTTAATGCCCACAAGCGAAGGAAGACCGTCGATAATGCAAAAATTGGTAAGTCAGTGCGACTTTGAATGGTTGTTGTTTGCTTTTGTTTGGTCGGCTTTTCAAACTGCCTGTCGATGTAACTGTGTCTAATTTTATTTTTGATCTTAGATTACACAGATGAATTGCTTAGCCAAGATCTTCGAATTCACTCAGATTCAAGCGACCTGGATCTTGACTTTGATTTATCCCATTTGATTTGATCCCATGCATAACTTGATGCTGGGTACTACAAAGAAAATGCTTAAGATTTGGAGAGAATTGAACTTGCTGGATGAACAGGACTTCAAAGTGCTTCAAATAAGGATTAACAAATTGAAAGTGCCTTCCAGTATCGGGCGAATTCCATCGAAGATTGCGTCAGGCTTTAAAGGTTTTACTGCTGATCAATTTAAGAACTGGGCAGTGGTTTTTTCATCCTTTGCTTTAAAGGACATACTACCAGACAGACATTTACAATGCTGGAAATTATTTGCGAAAGCATGCTGTATACTGTGTTCAACAGTTATATCCACTTCGCAAGTGAAAATTGCTGATGACCTTCTTCTCAAGTTTTGCAGAAGTGTTGAAGATTTGTATGGTTCTTCTAAAATCACACCCAACATGCATCTTCATTGCCATTTATGTGAATGTATCCTTGATTTTGGTCCTGTTTATGGATTCTGGTGCTTCTCATTTGAGCGCTTCAATGGTATTTTGGGTGCTTTACATGTAAACAACCATCAGATTGAGGTACAATTGATGAGGAAATTTATTGAGCGGCAACAAGTGAGGGGCATGTCATGGCCAAGAGAATTTGATGGATTTAAAGACATGTTAGCATCTGCAGATAAAGGCTCATTGGCACAGACAAAGAAGAATCCTTTGACTCCAACTGAATATAGAGAAAGTATGAAACTCAAAGCTGACACTGGAACTGACCTGTTCCATTTGTGATTTGTTGACAAATGCTCCATTCAAGTGTTATCTCCTATCAAGGAAGTTTACATGAGTGATGACGAAGTTGAAGCCTTGACAACAATGTACACTTTCCTACACAAGGAAGACACTATTGTTTATGTTCCCAAATTGTCATGTCAATTTTCACAGTTACTACTTTATGACCAGAAACTTGACTCCTGGTATTCAAGAAGTGAACGGTCAGCCTGTATACTTGCGCGATGGTATGGTGCAAATGGTTTGGATACAGCTTCAGTGGATCTGCGGCCAGGTGAGTTTGTACATGTGGTTCAAATGTAGTTATGATTTTAAATTTTTCAAACTAGTTTGATTTGTTTATTCTTTTGTTCTAATTTTTTTGCCATGACTTAAAGACCTGTAGAAAAAAAAAAAAAAAAAAGTTTGAAATCATTTTGGCCTGAACTTGATTTGTGAGAACAGTGAGGTGCGATAAGGGGTCATACTTTACCCTATTTTCTAAATTAAATGCTAGGCTCCAGATAAATGCTGGTTTTAGTTGAGAAAATACAGTGTATTTATTCCTGTGGACTTAAAAAAAATGCAGAATGTACATGTCCTTGTCAGAAATATTTTGGCTCTCCAAAGAATTATTAATGGAGACAACAGTGATATAATGTAGAGGAATACTTTTTCTTTTCCCCTTGAATCTGTCTTATGGCAATTTTTTTTACTTCCCTTTTATAGTTGCTGCAATAAATATTAAGTTTGCCCTTCAGTGTCGTAAGATTTTCAATCAAAGCAGACTTGTTTATCTCCTTTTATGGGCTTCTGTGTTTGAATCTGTATAGTAAATACTTTATTGACAAACAAGCAAAAGGAGAACCAAACCCAACAAACACCTGCTTAAAAAATGATTGAGCATACCCTTTGCTGTTATTACCTTGGTATATTTAGATGCAGAGGACAATAATAGTAAATACTTTCAGTGTTTGCAACTTAACAGTCTTGCTATTTATCACATTACAAAGTAATACTCTACATGTATATAAGAAGTAAGATTCACTAGATCTTAGTGAATCTAAGTTCTTAAGCTTTTTGTACAGAACATAGAAGACTACTACATGTATGTTTATAGCACTCATCCTCTCTACTATTTCCTCTTTCTCTTACAGGGATTGTCCAATACTTCTTCAAGCACTCTATAACTATCCATTCCCCAACTGGTGAAAATGTGAACCTACCTTACACACTGGCTTGTGTTCATTGGTACAAAGTTCACCCTCATGCAAGGTTTTACTTTGGTTTACCAATTCAAGCATGCCTGCCATCATTTGAAGTTGAGTCAGTGGCAGCTTTTATTCCAGTAATGAGGATTGATAGTATATGTGGTGTAGCTGAGTTGAGCTACAACTTAGGCACTGCTAATGGTAAAGAGAAAATTGTTGTGGCTGTCCCTCTTGACCTTAAGTTACATGTATGAATATTAAAGGAAATTATGACTTTTAAAACTAATTTAAAGCAATTAGAACAATTGAAACTGAACTTATATTGTTTGGGCAGTGTAATGCTCTGCAAAGGGTGATCAGAAATATGTAAGATGCTCTGAAAGACTTGTGAGGTTAAGTAATGTTACTTAACCAGACAGTAAACAAGACTGTTTTGTCTCTAACCTTAGTATCCAAATATGCTTATTTTCTGAAAGCTGATGATGTTGCCATTTGGCTTT
This sequence comes from Pocillopora damicornis, assembly GCF_964200805.1. NCBI lineage: Eukaryota > Metazoa > Cnidaria > Anthozoa > Scleractinia > Pocilloporidae > Pocillopora > Pocillopora damicornis. The sequence goes on from NC_142682.1 coordinate 12,371,571, forward strand.
GGCATTCTCTTTTGTCTGGCTATAATTGAAGAAACCATGCTTTCATTTGTAAATATATAGTTTTTTTCCCTACACATACATGGTCAGTGAAAATTGGTTTTCAGTCAGTAGATATTCTTGGATTTTTTTTTTATTCCAGTGGGTGGCAGCAGGTGTCTGCTTTAGATATTGTAAAAAGAAGTTTGAAACACCCGGTTTTCACCCAACTAGGAGTCTACTGTAATTGTTGGAGTCATTGTTTTTTTTCTGTTAGTTCAACTGTTCCACACAAGTGTATATAAGTTAGCTTACCCCCTGAGGTCAAGTGAGTGGCCCTATATATTTTCATCAGTGGTGGTTTGCACTGTAATTCTTAGCAATACAGTTAGCAAATAAATGAAATTTTACTTTAGTAAACAACTGTATGGTGATGGTAGTGACCTCTAGCGGGATAGTGCAACTTTTTGCCTTTATTCTTGTGTGGGTTTTTTTGGCAAGATTCTTAGCTTTGGACTATAGATTATTTTCACCAAACTTAAATCATAGATTGTATTAACTGATTGGACTGTGTCAAATGACCAGACTGACTACAGTCATTACTCAACTGCCTCAAACAATCACAATGTCTCAAATGATCAAAGAGGTTCACTGATACTGACTCTCTAAAATGACCAAAGTGCTTCCAATGATCCAAATGGGTAAGATGAGCTGACTTGCTAAAATTACTAAAATGACCAAACTGGTTAAAATTCCCCAACTGCCTCAATTGTCCAAACCTGTTCAATTGACCCAATTGCCTCAAATGACCAAACTGGTTCAAATAACACAACTACTGCAAATGACCAAACCAGCTCTGTTGACCCAATTGCCTCAAATTCCCAAACCAGTTGAAATGACCCAAAAAACCTCAAATGACCAACCATTTCAATTGGTCAACCCAGTTGCCTCAAATGACCAATCCAGTTCAATTGGTCAACCAAATTGCTTTGAATGACCAAGCCAGTTCAAATGACTCAACTGGCTGAATGACCAAACCAGTTCAAATGATGCAACTGCCTCAATTGGCCAAACCGGCTCAAATGACCCAACTTGCTGAAATGACCCAACTGGCTGAAAAGACCAACAGCCTCAAATGGCACAGCTGCCTCAAATGACACAGCTGCCTCAAATGGCACAGCTACCTTAAATGGCACAGCTGCCTCAAATGGCATAGCTGCCTCAAATGACCCAACTCACTAAAATGACTAAGCTCATTTAGATGACAAAATTGGTTCAAATTGACCCAACTGCCTCAAATGGCCCAATTCTATAAATGACTAAACCAGTTCAAATGGTGCAATTTTCTCCAATGACCAGTCAGGCCCAAATGAGTAAACTGGTTACAATGATCCAATTGTTTCAAATGACCCAACTTGCTGAAATGGCACAGCTGCCTCAAATGACCCAACTGGCTGAAATGACCAAACTCACTTAAATGCAAAAATTGGTTCGAATGACCAAACTGCCTTAAATGACCCAATTGGATCAAATGACCAAACCCTAAAATGATGCAACTGTCTCAAGTGGTCAAACATGCTCAAATGACTCAACTGGCTGAAATGACAAAATTGGTTCAAATGACCCAACTGCCTCAAATGGCCCAATTGTATGAAATGACTAAACCGCTTCAAATGATGCAACTGTCTCAAATGGCCCAACTGGCTTAAATGAGTAAACCGGTTCAAATGATGCAATTGTTTGAAATTACCCAACTACCTCAAATGACACCAACTGGCTGAAATGGCCAACTGCCTCAAATGGCACAGCTGCCTCAAATGACCCAACCAGCTCAAATGAGTAAACTGGTTCAAATGATGCAATTGTTTGAAATTACCCAACTGCCTCAAATGACCCCAACTGGCTGAAATGACCAACTGCCTCAAGAGGCACAGCTGCCTCAAATGGCTCAGCTGCCTCAAATATAATGAACCAACAGGCTCAAATGAGTAACCAGTTTAAATGATCCAATTGTTTCAAATGACTCGACCACCTAAAATGACCCAACTTGCTAAAATGGCACAAGTGGTCGAAATGACTAGCTGCCTTCAATGGCACAGCTGCCTCAAATGACCCAACTGGCTGAAATAATCAAACTCACTCAAATGACATAATTGGTTCAAATGACATAATTGGTTCAAATGACCCAACTGCCTCAAATGACCCAATTGGATCAAATAACTCAATCAGTTCAAATGATGCAACTCTCTAATATTGCCAACCAGCTCAAGTGAGTAAATCAGTTCAAATGATCCAATTGTTTCAACTAACTAGCAACTAGCTGAAATGACCCAACTGGCTGAAATTACCAACTGCTTCAAATGGCACAGCTACCTCAAATGACTCAATTGACTGAAATGACAAAACTCACTCAAATAACAAAAATTGTTTCAAATGACCCAACTACCTCAAATGGCCAAACAGGCTGAAATGACCCAACTGGTGAAAATGGCACAGTGTTGTCTAAAACTGCCAAACTAGCCCAACTGACCAAACCCATTCAAATTAAATGATGCAACTTCGTCGATTAGGACAAGAGTGTCTTCAGTAGCTATGGGTAAGCAAATTAAAAGCTTTGGAATAACTGGTAAAATGACGGATATACGATGTCCTTACACTTGGTACACAGTTATGTGTAATTAACAGTATCCAAAACAGTATGCACTTGTGTCCTGACAAAGTTGCTGAAGAGTGGTAAAGTGAAAAATCTCTAACAGCTTTAGGGTAAGAATTTCCGCAGTAGTTATAGATGAGCAAATTAAGAGCTTTGGTATAATTAGTAAAAATAGTGGTTATACAATATCCTTACACTTAGTATACGTCTATGCGTAATGATCAGTATACAAAACAGTATACACTTGTGTCCTGACAAAATTGTCGGAAAGGGTGCAGAAAAATTGCTTTTCAGTAAATTTTTAGTGCAATATATATGCAGTACCTGTATGCAAGTAAATTTAAAGCATTATAATGCTTGGTGAAAAACTGGATATAGGGTGTCCTAATACTTAGTATACGGTTATGTGTAATAATCAGTACACAAAACAGTATACACTTATGTCCAGACAAAATTGTCGGGAAAGGGTACAGAAAAAAACTGCCTCTCAGTAAATATTCAGTATAGAAATATCTCGTTAGATTTAAGGTGGTTTAAAGTAACCCTAAATCCTTCAAAGGATTTAAGTACGGTTAAAATTACTTAAACATAGCTTAAATCTCAACGTCGATTTAATTTGCATTTAAGAATGCTTAAACCTCGCCTAAACAAAGGTACATTTTTAAGTCATGTTTAAGTTTAGTAAACATGGCTTAAATTTGTCTTTGGGTTTAATAGTTGTTTAATTTTACTTAAATGACACTAAAATTTGGCATTTTACCCAGTGTCAGTAGTTGTATATAAGTAAATAACGTAAATTTGTAGCTTCATAACAATTGGTGAAATACTGGCTATACGATGTCCTAACACTTAGTATACGGTCATGTGCAACATCTAGTATACATAGGAATAAGGAATCAAACATATACTGATCATTACTCAGTCCTTATACATCGATGTCCTTATATGTCAGTATATCTCTCCGTGTACGTCATGTATACGGGTTCATTACACCCCCTGATATTTGTTAATTCACGCAGTGAGCTAGAGTGGACGAAGAGTGAACTCTTTCCATTACTGATCATGACGCTACCTTTAAACTTTCGTCCCGGTTTAAAAGTTTAGTTGGAACATTAACAAATATCAGTACTTTTCTAAACTAGTTAACGTTTTAATATTTTAGTACTGGAATGATCCAAGATTTTCCTGGAACAAGGCGGAATATGAAAACATTACACAGATCATCATCAACCCTGAAAAAGCTTGGCTACCAGATGTTGTGCTATTAAACAGGTGAGACTTAACACAATGTCCGAACCACTTTTTTACATCAGCAACACGATTCAAAGCTCGATTAGTTCAATTACGTTACGTGGATGCTATCAGGGACGAGGAATAGGTATACCTTCCGATCTAGCCCCCTAGAAAGCTATGATGTTTGCACTTGGCATTTATATAACCTAGACTTCTCCCTACAGCCTCCAAGCACCTCATTATGAGTGGTAGCTTGCAAGACCCACATCTCTTGCAGTTTATATTAAACTCTAAAGTATAAGTGTACTAGCTCGCCAAATGATCGGCCGAGATGACCGTTGGCGAAAGAGAGTTTTCCATCTCTGCGCTTATGATTGCTCGTGGTGATGGAAAAACTATCAGCCTTCTGGAAAGAGTCTAGAAATTGTTTCATCTTGAAAAAAACAATTATTAATGATGGCGCGCGAGAATGAATAGAGCCAAGACCTTCTCTGTTTTTCAGCGCCGAAGCGATGTCAGACGGGCGTAGTACCGCGGCTCGCCTAGTCGTGAAGCACGATGGGAATGTATCTTGGTTGAACCCAGTGATTATCACGAGTTCTTGTATAATTGACATCACCTTCTTCCCATTGGATGACCAAAGATGTGAGCTCCGATTCGGTTCGTGGTCGTACAGCAGTGAATTCTTAGATGTTCATCCGAGGAGAGATAGCGCGGATCTAAGTTCGTAAGTGTTTTCAACGAAACTTTCGATTCTTAAGCAAATAATAATTAGTGATAAAATCTTCCCGCAATAATTGGGAGTTGCGTTTGCAATCACTCTGACCATATAAGCATTTGAACTGCTTTATCAATGACAATTGCTCAAGTTGGTTACCTTAAGGGGAATTATTACGATGTTAATCAATTACTTTAAAATGCAGGTACGTCGAAAATGGTGAATGGACTTTACTCGGGATTAAATCAGAACGCAGACTGTTAACTTATGATTGTCGTGAAGGAGAGTTCCCGTATGTGATGTACCATGTACAAATACGCAGACGTACTCTGTTTTACATGATGAACTATATTTTGCCATGCGTCCTGATTGCAGTCCTAACCCTGCTCGTCTTCCTACTGCCGCCCGAATCTGGAGAGAGAATGTCTTTTGGAGTCACGGTGTTACTATCGTTTACTATTCTGCTGTTGATGCTGATGGTGAGCATGCTTTCAACTCAGGCTCACAGACCCATTCATACAGTGTAAATTTTAACCTACATCGATCCAGATCGGAGACATACGTAGGTCTAATTATCGTAAATCCTCACTGAAGGATCCTTTCTTATGTGTCATTTTTTCATGTGGCACGGTATTCTTTTTATCAAATTCTAATATCAAGCATTTCAAGCAAACTATTTCAAACCTACAAAGTTTTGCATCAACATTTTGTTATCGCATATAAGTGAGGGATATACGGAAAGAGAAATTTCTCACCTCTAAGACATTTGAGCGCGTACGAAAAAGATTAACTGGCTATGGGCTAGAGCTGTTTTATTTCCGAGAGGCATTACTTTTTCAAAGATCTTGTGTTCTTTTTGAAGTGTTATGATGGGTAGTTTAGTCGACTATGTTTTTTCTCCGGTAGGCAAAGCTTCCTGCCACCTCCAAAGACACCCCACTAATTGCTGTTTACTATGCCTACACTTTCATCGAAGTGTCAGCGGCGATGGGAATGGCCTGCCTCATGCTTCGTTTTTACCATCCTGACAATTCCTCAGCCCCAATTCCCGCCTGGATCAGGGTACTTAAGCATCATTTTACAACTTTAGTTATGTATTCGCCTATATGAGGAATACTTTTTTCTGCAAAATATGTCAGACGTGTTAAATGGTTCAGATTGGCCCGACTGGTGTTTTATGATCTCCATAAGACAAGAGACTATTTTTGGTATTCAATAGCTTGGTTCTCTTTTTTTCACGATAGGTCTGTGTCCTTAACTACTGCGCACGCCTGGTGCGTTTAAGCACATCCGCTGGACGTGTCCGACAAGCGCAGATCGTCCAGGAGTGGCGTCAAGGTTGGACTGTAATGTTTATTGTTTCCTGTCGTGGCCATCAATTAATTCTACCCCACCACCAACGGTTCATTGAAAAAATAAACATGCAGGAACATGATATTACATCTAGAACACCGGGTAAAGGATCAATAATGTGTCTAAAAGACGGACAACGATTTGAGATCTACTGGAAAATCTATTATGAAAAAGACATCAGCGTAACTTTTCTGTTAACCCTTCATTCTTTCTTTTCTTTAGAAAATATTTCAGTTAGTGCAACTTCAAATATCGGAGAAGCGTCAGTTTGAAAAAATTGTTATGTACAGACATTTATATTGCATGACTGGAAACACGAATATAAGTAGTATTGCGAAATTTCAGATTACATTCATGTTCTCCACTGAATCACACGTGCCTGAATTAAATTTTGTAACATTACCAAACAAGGATACATGTCTACTTCCTGGTGTTAACTACCGACGAAATTCAATTTTCCGTCACGTGCGAGAGCGTTAGAGTTCCTACGGTTTATTCTATTCTATTTATCTTAATTAATTTATTTATTTATTTATTTTCGTTCCAGTAAAGCTACGTGAAAACAGGGGCAAAGAGCAAACGAACATGACAATTTTGACAGACAACATCTTCAGGAAAGAAGAAGCAGACACCATGAGAGAGGAATGGAGGATGGCAGCCATGATTATTAATCGCCTCTTTGCTTGGATCTACCTCATCACCATCATCATAACATTGGCAGCCGTGCTGCTAAAGTCACCACGATTTAGGAAAGGGGAATTTTAACTTAGTTAAACAACCTCTCTCACGATAAGTCCTTACTTACCGAAGATACTTAAAATCTCGTTAAATAACTTTTGAAAGTATGACAAAATGAAAAAATTGTAAGCAATTTAGCCGTATAATAATTTTGACTTTTAAACATATCAGGGATTCTAGGGTAATACTTAACCCCTTGAACTACACGACGAAAATATATCTTTAATTGCAGAGAACTTTATTCTCAATTCAAAAAGCAACAAATAGAATTAACGCAGTACAAGTAACCAATTTTTCCAGACCAGTAAGGAGCTGGTGAAATGCGAGTATACCTTCGTTGTGGATTTACTGAAAAACATTGACACTTAGCATTCATCGCTTTGAAGATAGTTGCCCTTGAATGTTAAAATATACTTTTAGAGTATACTTTTATGGTTGATTACAAAAAGAAAAATACACTGATTTTCCATTCGTTTACAAATAACATTATGACTGCAAAGATTTTAGATTGTTTTGTCAGTTTTATTTCCTAATTGTTTGCTTGTTTGTCTCTTCATCTCTAAAGAAAGGAAAAATAGATTGCTAGGATTGTCATAAGCTAATTATGTTCTGATGAGCTGACGCACGTAATAATGATATGAGAGGAAGTGCACGAAGTACATCTTAGTACATCTTAGGAAGTCACGTTCCTCACTTTTACTGACCCCTTGGCTTTCATTCAAAAGTAAAGACGAAAGCCTCAATTAAAATCCTGGCATGGGATCCTCACTTGAACTTTTAACTTCTGCGTTTTATATACTCTTTCTTTTTAAACGTCTCGAATTCACTTCTAATACACTGGCACACACACAAGATGTTCAAATTCACTAGTTTATTGGTCATGCTGATAACCGACACCAAAACTTTCTTTGTCACTCTCCGGTCTTCAAGGAGCCACTCTTCTACATTTGAAATATCAAAATATTTCTACTTTAAATTACGATACACATAGTTGAACCTCTGGCAACGCGATGTGCTGTAAAAGAGGACAGAGATAGCTACTACTGCTTATTTGGTAAACAGTTTTCTTAATTTCTACCTTATAGTTCAAATTGCTTCTTTCAAAGTTCGATTTTATTCCCAGATATCATTTTTACAACCACCGTAGTCGCATCGCACAATCAGACGATTGACCTTCTAAGGGGAACACAAGGAAAGCCCCTGCATAAATTAATAAAGTAATACAAACTGACTATATTTCTAGAACATAAGAGAACTGTGAAAATGCTAGTATACCAGTGTGGTGGAGATAGAAAAGAAAAATCAAAGAAGGCTGTAATAAATTACTGTAAGAAAACTGAAATTTTGTTTCAAGCAATGATGATATGGCTTCGTATAACCAGATAAATACATGTATCCACTAGCAAAAAATGTCCTGATTTTGTAGATTGTCTCTTTTGTTTGTTTGTTTCTCACGTTTTAGCAATAAACGTATGTTTTGGTCAGTTGTGAGATGGCACACATTCTGGCCTAAGTTATTTTACTATTAATAATGAGATTCATTGAAATATTTTCACTCAGTACTCCTTTTCCGAATTTCCTTCGAGGCAAGGATGTTTGGGGCTGATGTTTCTAAATTTCAGCATTGCTCGCACACCGCTTACCACCGCTGCAAAGTTCCTCCGCTGACCGAGTTTTATCGGTATTTTCGGGTCCATTTGAAACCATGGATGATTCAGCGCCTCCGAAGCTGTCATTCTCTCGCTGGGATTTACGACAATTAATCGTTGCACAAAGTCCTTAGCTTCTTCTGATACATTGTCCCAATATGGCGAAGGCATAGTATAATGACCTTGTAGAATAGATAGTAGTAATTTTTCGTCGCTGCTACTCCAAAATGGCGGGTAGCCCACCAATAGAATAAATGATATGACGCCACACGCCCACATGTCAACTGGTTGACCAATCATTTCCTCTAAAATTGTCTCTGGTGCAAGGAAAAGGGGCGCGCCACTCGCTTCGCAACCAATGACGTCAGAGTCGCGTGGCAGTCTTCGAGCCAAGCCAAAGTCAGCGAGTTTTACAATCAATTGTTCGGAAATTCTGGATCGACTGAGAAGAAGATTGTCAGGCTTGACGTCTCGATGGATGATTCGCTTGGCATGAAGATACTCCAATGCTTTTAAAAGCTGCGAAATAAAGAGAAATCAATTTAGACATAGACCCTTGGCAGGATACTAAAATCATATCAGCTGCCATTGGATTAAGCTCGTTTGACACACAAACGAATTACGTCACATTTGTGCGTGTGGCTACAGCTATTCGATACTTTGTTTTGAAACCTTGCCGTTGTCAAGGCCGGAGCTGTTCCGTTATACGCTCGAAAATTATTTGTGACGCCACGCCTTTCATTGAGAGGCGAAACTTATTTTGCGACAATATTGAGAACGTTGTCTTGTCACAAGTACTTTTTTTAAATGTTTTGACATCGATATATAAAATCGAAATAAAACTGTGTTTACTTTTCATTAGACATTGATGAGTGAACTTTATGCTGTTCTGACAGAACTTGTTATAACTGAAAGCAAAAGGCGTCCTTCATTGTTCAGTGTTTTTAGTCTTTGGCTTCAATTTTTACCCATACCCCGGTTCAGAGAAACTGCTCGAAACTGTTTAGCTAGCGAAATTTTTCGCTCACGCACCATGTAAACGATTTAAAACCGACGTAATTTCAGTATGGGAAGTTATGTAATATCGAGACTTTGTTTCATCAACAAACATATACTTATAAGGTTTCGTTTTTAAGGCAGAAATTTGAACCACAGAGGTCATGAATGTCATAAGATATGCTGGTGACGTAAATTCATTCAGATTGGTGTATCAGTGCCTTCCGTGCTGCTTTGTCACAGCGCATCTTATTTCCTTTAGTGGGAAAAAATTTTCGATAAATCGATTAGCTTTGACGGAACTTACGTTCGTTTTAATAACCTGTGTAAGGAACAGGCCACTTACAAATTAAACCTTCACAGAAGATAATCTCTCTTTCTCAGAAGGCAGAAAAAACATCCATTAAAAATTCTACTTTTTCCGTAAAATAAAAGTTCCATCTATGTACTAACTGAACCTAGCACTCAAAGCAAATGTTCGCCTAAAGTATTAAAAATTAGCTAAGTTCTATGAATTTAAAACAGAAAAATTAAATAATGATTGAACAAATCTTACTTGTTTTATGAAAGAGCGTGCTTGTTGTTCACTGTAAATGCTGTGTCCCAAAATTTCATCAAACAAACTGCCGCCATCGACATTTTCACATACGAAATGCACAGAAGAGTTTCCCTGGAAGGCTTGGTGCAACGAGACGATATTTTCGTGTTGTAAATCCTTCCAAATCTCCATCTCCTCTCTGACTGCCTCGCTGAAAGAGAAGCCCTCATCAAGCCGTATTTCCTTCACCGCAAAAGTTTTACCACTCTGCTTCTCTTGGCACCTGTAAACCTTGGCGAATGATCCCTCACCGATAAGTTCTTGAATTTCGAATTCATCTTTGAATATGTGTGCATCTCTTTCAGAATATCGCGATGGCATCTTCCAATGATTCAGAATAGACTGCAGGACGTTTTGCTCTCCTTGACGATTAGCAGTTGAGAAAGTTCCTATATAGTAACAACACCGTAACCCGAGTTTATAATTGTCAACAGCATAATTTCAACTGACCAATGAGAGGCCTTAAATGCCGAGTTTCCTGAGGCGTTGATACAGGAGAGGATTTCCTGTGCTATTTTGGTACATTGGCTAATTTGTCAGCTTCTTTTGAACTCTGAACTCAGATTACATCGATATTTTTTTGTCACAAGGCAGACACGTAGATATGAGATTATACAGCGCGATCCATCTCGACTCGCTGTGTATGGTCGGCTTTGTTGCGAAATATTGGGTGTTAACTTTTCGTGTCAGATGAGCCAATTAACAAAATTTTTATTCAGAATTCTATGGTGGTTTCCGTGTCAACCGCGTTTCTTAATGCTAATCCTCACGTTTGCTACGAAATTAAAACGGCTGACCTTTCTAGCTAATTACTTATCTTGTTGACAGAGGGCTGCTGCTTGCTGGCTGCAATCGATCGCGGTTAGCAAGCGCAAAGAAATTCGCGAGTGAATATTAAAAGTTTCAAACTTCATATTTCCTTCCGCGAAGGAAATTAGCGAATCAGTTCAAAGTCAGTAGTTCCTCCTGTAGGTGTGTCGTTTCATATCATAAATGTTGATTTGAATGCTTCAGATTCTGGCGGTGCAATGACTCAAGCACACCCAGATGTCATCACTCAGCAATAATGGTGAATAAAGGAAACCGAAAAGGAACTTTCGTGCTGTTATTTGTTTTTTGAACTTCTGCTGAAAGAAGACAAAAAGTTGTACTCTGACGCGCACAATTAAAGAAAAAAAACAACGTCCATCTAAAATAAGCAAACAACTTCAACACATCCTCACAGGCAGCCCAAGCTCCAGCTGTGAGACGATCATCTTGCGAAAAAAAAGTCATGGCGAAATTGTGAGAGTTTGTTTGGGAATATTTACTACCGCTCTCAGGAATAAAAGATAAGTCAAATTCACAACAAAAATATCTCTCCTCATACTTTCACAGTGCATTGCTTGTTGTCTGACCGCTTATTATATTGAAAAGAACCCATATTTAGCGAGTTATTCATTTCTAAGTTTACCACATAAGAGGGCTTAAAAAGTGGAATGAACCGAGGGCGTTCAGTGAACTACACTTCATTTGAGATATGGAACTGATTTCATCCTATTCAAAGAGGATGCGGCCAAAATGTAGGTAATTGTAAGTCCTGAGCAAGTGATAACTTGGCCCAAGACTCCCAAACAAAATAAATGTGGCTGGATCGTCGGGACACCGTTTTGTATAATGCCCCACGAACTAAATACATTCTTAAACGTCGGCGGAGGCGGTTGTTTTTAATTCCAAAGCAGCATAGCATGTACCAATGAAATGACTTAATTTCTTATCATGTCTAGTCTTGGTGGATACCGTTCGAAACACATCCATCTCTCAGCATTCCAACAATTTCTCGGTAAATCAGTCACACATTTGAGAAATTACCCAATCAACTCAAGGTACATCAAGACTATAAAAGTGAGCTTATACTAGATATTTCATCGGAAAATACCTTCCCTTCTTGATTGTCACTAATACACTGTTATCTGGAGGCCTTTCACGAATCAGCACATCGCCAATCTGATTAGAGTTTGCCATGACCCGCGATTTAGGGCGTTGACAAAGCATCAAAATTATTTGTTTAAGTGTAGTTTATCCTGGTGTATATCATTCTGTCTTGTCTGATTTTATCTCTATCCCATTTATAGAAGATTTTTCTCGTGAGGTTTTTAGGTAAACGAACACCGATCGACGACTCGATCTCCACCGAGTTTGTCCACGGATGTTCTTGACAAAGGAAACATCGCAGGCCTATTTCCTGAACAACAGGAATTGATCGTGGCAGACCTCAACTACTCATGCGATCAAGAAAATAGTTTATAAACTCTTGGCCTAACTTTGCCTTTACGTCTTACCTATTGATAGACATTAGTGGTTATAGTTTTTTCCTTTACTAACCATGTGGTGTCGACAGAGTGGTGTGATCAACCGAAGCATCTTCTGAGGGTATTGTGGATGGGGAGGTTGGAGTGAGTTCGTCAGTAGGCCGTGTGAAAATCTGGAATCGAGTCTCCGCAAGAATCAAAATGGCGGCTGCTTGGCGTTCAAACCTTGGTAAACATGTCAGAGAAATCCGTATTCACTTGTGTCAGAAGTCCCAGAGTAGTCAAGGTGTAAGGTAACTAACTATGGAGGACGATTATTCCAAATTTTGAAGTACTTGAGTTATTTATAACGCTATTTACGTAATTAATCTGCGGATGAAACTCTTCTTTATGGACTCGATCGCCAGAAGTACAAATATTATACTTACAGAAAAAATAGCATACAACAATCATTTTTAAGCGATACCAGAAATCAACTCAAGCAAGGTGATGTTGTATAGGAGGGGTTTGTTGAAATCACTGATGATCATAGGTCGACCGTTCGTTAACATGTTTTGGTCTCCTCATTTAAAAACATTTTAAGCTGTTGATGGCCACTAAACTCTTAAGGTACTTACACACTGCAACATGACATACCCTGTGCCAATCGGTTTTAAAAAATCTCTGAATAACAAATAGAAAAGAAGTAGAAGAATTCACAAATTTCTTTATCTCAGACAGAAATTTATGAGGTGGAACTTTAATAGATTATTTGTTAACAAACCCCTTTGTGTCTTTTTTATATTTTTTTGTTTTCTTTTTGTGCAAATATTTAATTAACCTGTGGAATTTCTAATCAGGGACTTCTTGGAGAAATACTACATTGGCATCAAGAAAGAGAACCCAAAAGTTCCCATCTTGGTTCGTGAATGTAGTGGAATTCAACCAAAGATGTACGCAAGATATGGTAAGAACTAAGATAAGAAAATTCTACTCTTTCTTTACTCAAACGATATATTTGCAAAATTTGCAGATCTCTTGTGACAAGTGATAACCAAACTGATTTGGTGAATGAATTTGCTGATCAAAGCCCAGAAAGCCTCAAGTCTCTTTTTCATTGTCCATGTTGTGTGGGCAACAACACTGTTGCTATTTAGTGTAAGTTAACCCTTAAACTCCAATAACTCCAATGAGTTACCAAGACAGAATTTTTCCCTATGATATTAATACAATATCAAGCAGACTGGTGGTGGGAATGACCCAAAACATCAACTATGGGATTACTTGTTGCTTGAATACCAATTTTTTTAAATTAACATCATAATAATTGTGTTGCAGACAGTATGAAGGATTACTGAGATCTTGGGTGTGAAAGGGTTACAATTTGGCCAGCTGAATGTGATATTTCTTTAATCCCTTTAGATCATGGAAAGGAAAACTCTGTCCAACTGAACAATATGAGCGGGGATTCAGTCCTCCAAGCTATGGAGAAGCTTGTTACATCAGGATCACTGTGAAATGTGGAATATTTATGAGTGATGCCATAACATTATCAATTGCAGGAAAGGACAGGAAATTTTTATTTCTTCAGCGAGCCTTTGAAGTTCCTTGAAAATACCTATAAATTTGTTTTGTCATCTTTAGTCTCTGTGGTGTTGCGATGTAATTGAGGTATCAATGGATGTCTGAGAACAAATTATTAAAGATTCAAATTTGTTTACCTATTGTTATTAATTGATTTTGACAAAATTGCAGTTAGTGGTTTTAATAACTTAATGGATCTTAAATGTATCTTACTGCAACCAAAATTAAACATTCTGAAATATCATCAACATTTGCATATCAAATAAGTTTTTTTTTTTGGTGATGGTGTTGTCATTCATCAGGAGGGTGTGCCTTAAGTCAGTCACACATGCATTCATAGGAAAGAACAATGATAAGGCTTACCACCCATCAAAAGGTTGTTCATACCTATAGTTACACCCTCTACCCCTTTTATGGTTTGGAAGTCTCTTGCAGCAGCAGCACATTGCATTCATGCTATGTATGTTACAAAAATAATGGAAGTGTCAGTTTTTGTATGTTTTGCAGGTTGACATAGGTATTGGTTTGGGTAATATTACATCCAAAGAACCTTGTTCACCAAAGTGGCATCGGAAATTGGTCTTTTTTAATTAAAATGGTACAGTTATCTTAAGCAGCTCTCTTATTTTCAATTTTTACCTAACAATTTCCAACAGAGCAAATTTCCCAAAATGGATCAGTGTCAACAATAATCAGTTATAATCTATGTTCGGTGATATCTTTACATCAGAATGCCTGGGTACCCATGTTTTGGTGTAATCCACTCTAGGAAAAGGTCATTCAAAGGTGGGTGCAAATTACCTTTTGCTACCATCAGGGTAGGAGCTTAAATGTAGTTGGGCCTTTTAAATAATTAAATGAATAAGTAAAACCAGGTTGCAGTATAATGTATCATATATTTAGAAAGCAGGCAATCTTTTAAGTAGCATATATTTGGAGAGTTCTCCAACTAATCAAAGTGTAAAAATGTTTCAAAAAAAAATTTAATATAACCAAGAAATTACATCACATGCGGGGTTAGATAACATTAGGGTATCTTGATAAAGGAGAAACAAAATGTAAAAAAAAAATTGCAATGTCGACATCTAGCCTTTCCAAATCTAGTTTTACAATCAGACCTCATCAACCTAAGTGTGAATGGGCGAGTGTACTGTTACATTCTACCATATGTAAGGTATCAGAACTGCAGTGCTTCGGCGATAATCTTGGTAGGCTGGTAGATGCCCCCATTTCTTCAAACCCTGCCTTTCCAGAAGTGGAATGCCACTGACTCGAGTCAGAAGATAAGCCACAAACATAGGGGAGATGGCACTCAAGTACTGGTAACCAGACATTACTGAGGAAGCCGGAAGAAACAAGCTGGACCACATCAGCATCTCGCCAAGATAGTTGGGATGTCGGCTAATGCTCCACAGCCCAGAGGCAATCCACTTGCCTTTGTTAGCAGGATTAGCCTTGAACTGCGACTTCTGGTAATCTGCACCTGCTTCTAGTATGAATCCGATTAGCCAGAAAGCCCATCCTAAGTAATCCTTCCATGTCAGCTCTTCGTCTTTAGCAGAAGCATTCAGGATCAGGGTTGGTAGTAGAGTCAGGAAGATCCAAACACCTTGAATTGTCCAGTAGATGAAAAACACACGGGGATTCCCTCGAACCTTGTCGAAACGGCTATCCTTTCCGTCCTGGAGAATCCTGTGAAACAGATACAAGCCAAGTCGAAGTCCCCAAACCGTAACACAGCCAGACTGGATAATCTGACGCAAGTTGACTTTCCTTTGCCATCTTAGGGTTAGCAACGTCAGGAAGACGAAGGTGGAGGAACCGGCCAAATCGTAAAACTTTTCCGTTTGAAGAATGGACGCAACCACCCAACAAATCCACTGAATACCAAAGTCTATTGCTGCTGCAATAAAAAGAGGGTTTTTCATGCCAGCGGAAAGAAAGCTCCCCGTTACTTGGAAGAACTTAGAAGATTTGTGGACCATACAGCAATCAACGATCGATACCAACCTCCAACCGTGATTGTGTAACGCAAGGTCGATTAAGCTTTTCCTTCAAATAAGTACTTTGAAATGTATCCCTGAGAAATTCGATGAAATAAATGGATACACGAGACGCATATACTTGACTAGAACTTTCTAGTTACTTCTCCAATATGAAAGTTATGTGTTGTATTCTAAAATCGTTGCAAAAGAGGCAAAACAAGCCAAAATTTATCATATGGACACCTTATGGTACCTTACATATAACTGTAAATTTTGAAACTTGATAACTTACGTAATCCGCCGACTAGGATTTAACTGCTATTTCACCCACCCTGCGTGTAACTAAAAGGATCAATTCCCTCTAAACTAGGAAGCGATTACGTTTCATGGAGACTTCATCTTTCTATATAGCGAAAGAGAAGATTATTATAACCATAACTCATTAATTCCACGTTTAACGCCCCAAGCCACTTTAGAAAGACGTGAGTGGAAGGGTACAGTATGGATTTTGTCACGGGTGGCTTAGGTGTGTTCGTTACGAACAGCTCCGTGAATTCATTCCTTTATAGTAATCAGAGCTTTTGAAAGCAAGAATAGGTCAGATGGAGGTGTGTTAATTCTCAAGGAGGCTGAGAAAAAATGAAATTCATACACAGCTGTCACAGTTTGTCAGATGAGTACTACCATTGTGGGAGTAGGAGGGGGTAGTAGGGTCAATTTTTGCTGGTATGTGTCACTGGCTTCTCAGAACTCCTACCCCATCATGGTCTAAGCTGTGGTCAACCATAGACCCCATCTTAGTCACTATTGAGCAAAATTAACACCTTTTTAACTTTGAATCTTCCCATCTTAAAAACCCCTACTGACCAGAATTTTCTTACCTTCCGGCCCCCCCCAATCCTAAGAATATGTGACCCATTCTAGTACCTCTATTAAAATTAAACCCCATTATAATCAATGCAGTAAACTCATCCTGCAGTACATCCCCATTAGCCAATTTCTAGGAAGTACCCTTCTAGGGCACCACATGCATGATTATATGACAAACCAAGACTGTAACAAAATTCTCGAACTTGATTGGTTACCACCAGCCTGATTTGAGAACTATTAGGGAAGTGTTCGCATCATGCTTGTACTGGTAATTGGACAGTGTAATAGGACAGTTAAAGGGACAGTAAACACATCATGCCTGCATAAGTGGACACAACACATCATGTGCTCATGCTGGTGTCTCACATTTCAATAAGTTCACTGTTGGTGTTTTTTTTATGAAAACATATAACTAATGTCAAATTTTGTTTCTAGAATTTTGTCATAGATGTGACTAATTGGTAACAGGACTTCCTGTTGTTCAATTCTACCGAGTGATTATCAAATCAGACTCCCACTTCCCTGTCATCCAATTTTGTTAATCACTTGTATGATTACAGACCAAATTGGACTCCACTAAGTTCTTAATTAATTGTCATTATACATATGATGAAAATCATCTGAGTTTCAAAATATTCAATAGAGCTGATTTTTCCACTTTATGATAGGTTTCATACTAAAGAGAAAGAGAGGTTAAAGAAAATTAATGCTAAGTGTTTGTAGGTTCAACTCAGAAAATTTAAACAGTGTCTTTCCCATTTTTATATTTTTTGTAGTAACAGTTGTTTTCATGCTTTCAGAAATAGTGACAAATAATTGGATTTAAAGAGATGGGAAACTCCTTCAAATCACTCAACCCTCAATTGTTGGCATGACAATTAGGCACATTTTTTTAAATGGTGGTCATTAATCTGTGTGTAACTAACCCTTGAAGATGATTCCTACATAATGTCCAAATATTTTGCCATATGTTTTTATATTCAAATTGTGATTTAGCCACAGCACTATACAGCCTCCTAGAAATATTTTAACTATTTTTTAGTTTTATGTGTCTGTAACCCAGAAATAAGCTCAGTGCACCCCTATTTTTTAATCAGAAAACTTATCAGTGCAGTATATTTAACCTTTAACTCCCAGAAGTGATTAACACGTAACTTCTCCCTGCAATATCCATACATTATCCAGCAAACAGGTAAAAAGAATGCTCAAACATATCAAATAGAGGTTGTTGCCTTGATCTTGCACCAAATTCTTGCAACTAATTTCAAAGGAAATTAACATGTAGTAACTGGAGAGAAGAATTGACCATCGAATCTGGGAGTTAAAGGGTAGTGCACCCCTATTTTTAAATCAGAAAACTTATCAGCTCAGTATATTTAACCCTTTAACTCCCAGAAGTGGTTAACATGTAGCTTCTCCCTGCAATATCCATACATTATCCAGCAAAAAGGTAAAAAGAATGCTCAAACATATCAAATAGAAGTTGTTGTCTTGATCTTGCACCAAATTGTTGCAACTAATTTCAAAGGAAATATATAGTAACTGGAGGGAAGAATTGACCATCAGATCTTGGAGTTAAAGGGTTAATGGTTATTTCAATTGAGCAAACGTTGGATATGGCAAGTAGCCAATGGGGCACCTAGTGCCAAGTTGGCCATAACCAATTTCCCATCTAACAGGTGCGATTGGAGTAATTGTTTTGTTAAATTTGATTAAACTCTGAAGGTTTCGATATTTGGAGCTTTTTTTTCAGCTCAGCAACAGTTGCTACATATAAGGTGACTTTGAACATAAGCTGTTAACCAGAGCTGAGTGGACCAATCAGAACACCAGAAATGCAATATTTGGAGTTGGAAATTTAATAACAATTACTGCTCGCCTTTTAGCACATTAGAAGAAAATTATACTCTGAGCTACAAGTACAGATTTTCCTAAAACACTGCACAAACACATAGGCTAGATTTCAACTTTGAGTTACAAGCTGATAAAGCAACACCGGGGGTGTTTGGAGAGGCTGCAAAGGAAATCTCTATTGTAAGAACAATTATCAAACCTCTTTCAGGAAGGGTAGTCAAGACTAGATAAATTATTTACTAATTTCAAGGAAATAACTACCAAAAGTAGTAATAGAAGCTACAATTCAACAAATAATTGATGCTTCAAAATAATGAATCCATTTTGAGCTACCTTAAAATACGAACGGATCAACCCTTTCACAAGGCAGTGTCTTAAATAGGGTTCTCTTAAATATTAATCATTAGGAAATCATGAAAGCAGAGTAATACTATGAGGACCTCTCTAGCTATAAAAGAAACGAAAGACAGATAACAAAGAGAAAACATGATAATGAATTGATGAACACAAAAAAAGTACAGACAATCAGGCAATCATTGTGCATTGTAGGAAAAATATAAAAAAAAATAAATGAAAATGGCAATAATAATAAGATGGTACCCTCTCTCAGCATAACTAATAATGCAAGTTGTCAGTCAATAATGTAATCTATGGATTATAATGTTCGAATTTTCAGTACTGCTAAATGCTGTAAGAAAATTGTGGTAGTATAAAAAAAACATTTAATTTGTGGAAAATAAATTTAAAAATTATGTGAGGTACAAGCTAGCACCTCTTGACTAGAGGCCACCTACAAACTTAAAAACGAGAACTTAAAAAGGAGAACTTAAAGAACGTGAAAGTTCCTTTCAATATAGGAAACAGCACTGAAATAACATCATTCATTAACATTCATTCAGCACTTAATGACCACCTCTCCCTGATGAGCTTTAAGTTGGGTCCCCATCTCAGAGCTGACAGGGGCTTGAGCTCCCAGTTGTAAGGGGGCTAAATCTCCCCTCATTCCCACTAAAAGCTCAAAAACATAAACGATGGAAACGTGACAAATGAATATGAATAATGCTGCAGTGCAAACAGTCATACCATGTGGTGTTACTTTACCTTAGAGTAAGCAAGTCATAAAGTTGTATTTAAATTTAGTCTTAAGTTCTTCTTTTTCAAATTTTGCAGGATTTCATTCAAAGAAAAATGAGGGGTCTAGAGCATTCAGTGAAGCAGGGCAACAGTTCAGACAAAAAAATGAGTACTCTGCTAAGGCCATCCCCTAAAAAACTTAGCTTCTAACCATCAACAAGTCCCTGGTCTGGAAACCCTGGAAATTCATTACTTAGGGTGGGGCTTCATCAAGCAGGACAAAGTGCAGGAAGCTGGTTTGCACAATTCCCCTAGCCTTAGTACTTTACTTACTTAGTGCTTTTCCCTCCCAAAGTTGTTTAAAAATTTAACTGGCTCACCCTTATTCATTGTAAAAATCAAGTTACAAATGAAGAGGCTAGAGTCTAAACTCCCTAGAAAATATGTATTAAATGAATCGTAACATTTGGTTAAAACAAAAACTCAAAAACTTCTTAAATCCCAAACAAAGTGGTAACAAATCTGCACAAATGAAAGCTAAAAGAAACTAAAAACGACTTTGTCCATGTCAGTTTTCAGTGTCAAAGATAGATTACTTTGAGCTGATTGGCTAATTTATGAAATCATTTAATCTCTTAAAAAACCCAAATAGTATCACTATTTTCATAATTTCTTTAAAAAGGCCTTGTACAGCTGAGGGACACCATATCAACAATTGACATATACTTGAATTACTTCCACCAATTGAAAAAACTTGCACAGGTCCAGTAGAAATGATGTAGTTGCTGCTCAAGGACTCTATTTGAGAGGCTTGACTTTGGAGAGGAAGCGGCTCCAGAGAGTGTCACTACCATTGATCTGCAAGTAGCCCCTCCTAAATATTGAACAGAACATTTGGTTCACATTAGAGGAGCGAATGTCTTCATAAAAAGCATTGAAGCCATGAAGTAGCTAAGCTAAGCTTATTTAAAGTCAACTGAATAATTAAAGGAGACAAGTTTCTAAAGGAACTGTGTTGCTGCGTTGATAGGGAGTATAACTAGGTAATTTGCTTGTATCAACTGGGTTAAAATGTAAATTGGCCACTGAAGAGTTTCAAAGCTGACGTTTCAGGCGTTAGCCCCTTGTCAGTATTGCTCTGAAACTCTTTGAAACTTTGAAACTCTATGGTAGCCAATTTACATGCAATTATCAACTCAGCTGATACAACCAATTTATCTTATTAGTTAAAGTCAGCATGGTTGAAGTCATGCCCCTCCCGCTAATCCAAAGAGCAGTATGCGTCATAATGCTTATCTTTTCTTTTAAGTTACAACTGAAGAAATCCATATTGTGGTGAACCAAAGGAAAACCTGATGCTTGGGTTTTTTCAGATTAATATTGGAAGTATGTGTGATTCGAGCAGCGATTAAATCAAACTAGTTTCAACATTTATCACTTAATGAAAGAGCGGCACACTTTTGAATTCAAAAGATATGCTTCGATCATTTTCAGTTTAATTCTTTAACTCCCAAGATCTCATTAGTAATTCTCCTTACTGTCTGCCATACAATTCATATGAATTTAGTTTGGAGAATTTGTAATTGGATCAACCAAGAATCCCTATTTATATTTTTCTTTATTCTTATTACTTGTCCGCTTCTTATTGCACTGTAAGTGTAAGGAGAAATTCTGTCTAGGTCTCTAGTGGGACTTAAAGGGTTAAAAGGTAATTTATGATGTGACCCAGAATGCTAATTGGTCAATATTAGATAATAATGGAGTAATGGTAATCAAACGAGTGATTGAGAAAATGCGGCGCAATGCGCGGAAATAGCGAGCGCACACGATGCTTATTATCCAGTTACGTATTCAAGCAGGAAGCATTCACTATCCTTTAAGTGCTCAAATGGGTTGGTGCCAACCAATCTCGTTTGGGAATTTTGCAATATTTTTTATTTATCGTGAAAGGTATGACGCACACAAAATAGGGAGAGTTAATAATTTGGTTTTACCTTTCTTCTACGAACATTCTTTGTCTCGCGGACATCACGCCATCTTAAAAAAAGGAAAATGTACCATCGTTTACCTAGTAATTATGAATAGCAGGTATATATGTCAAGTACAATTTTTTAAAATAACACGTCGTAAATGTATACGCATTCGTAAGTTGGAGAGGGCCAAAGGGATCACCGAATCAAACCAGGAGATAAATAAGCTTCCCCTACTCCTTGTCACCCTTAAAAGAGCACGCCGACCACTGATTTTGCTAAGTGCTATTTCACTGGGTGTATCATAGTTCCTGTTTGGGTTTGGGAATCGCCCTATTCTTTATCTCTCCATTTGTTTGGAGACGAATCTCTCCTTCATTCCCTTTCCCAGTTTTCAGAAAAGTAGTAAATTCAGAATTCATTGTTGCCTTTTGCGATTGCTGAAAAAATCATACTTGACCTTAATGCTAACCTAAAATATCTAAGCTGGGTAACTTACCTAAAGCTTCTCTTAATATCCTTCCATTGTGCTTCAAAGAGCAAAGCTTTTTTTTCCTTTTATTGATCTCCTCTAGATGCGAGGTTTTAAACTTTCCCTCTGAGCTGGATGAAATCGTTCTCTTGATGAGCTCCTTTTTGTTTCATAGGTCAGCTTTTCCTCCTTCAACTTTCTGATCTTCCCGTCGTCTCTGATCTCCTCTTTCTTAGCCTCCTCATCCTTGATCAGCATGTCGACGTAATCTCCGAAGGAGTCGTTGTATGGGATCATGGCGTGGTTTTTTAAAAAGACCCCGAAAAAGGATGCACATTCATAAATTTAATCCTTTTCTTGTTCATATTCTTTACTCTGCGACCTCAATGTAGCGATGCACGCTTCCTTCCGAGATTTCATGTCTTCTTTCTCCATGATAATCCTTTGTGCTTCTTTAGTTAAGAATTCCGTCACCACGAGAGTAGTTTTGTAGGTGATGTGCATATGCTCACGGTAGCTGTGAGAACAATGACTGCAGTTACCATCGACCATTGCACGACAACCGAAAAGCTTCTCATTGTTTATGGTCTCAATGGATATTCCTGAAAGGAAGCAATGATCATGGCAGATCTGGCCATAAACTGTGCGCCTCACATTTTCTTCACCAACAATTGCATACGTCTTGCATTTCTCAGCAGCACAAACAGTCATGGGGTAGTTCAGTGGCTCAACAATCAAATCAAATGCTTTGAACTTTAGTTGCGTCCGGAAAGTGCTGATGTCGCTGTCGAAAGTCTTGCACTTTTCTGTTTCATCGTTAATCCTCTTCAAGTTCATAGTTATAAGTTCAACAGCTTCCCCCATGGGTTTGCTTAAGGCAATGATATAGTTCCTCGCCTCGTTCAGACTTAACGTCTTCTTTGTGTCGTGTGGTTTCATTTCCATCACTCGCTGGAAAAGTTTGCTGGTGGTTTCGCAAGACACGTCCCAGCTCTCTGAGTACAGGTTAACTTCTTTTGGTGTAAACTCGATTCCTTTCTTACTGCAGGCCAGAAATCTGTGTAAGACAACATAATAAGCAAAACAATACACGCATTTGAAATTTATTTTGATATAATTATAAACATAGATATATATGTATAAAATATACATACATATACACACAGGTGTATACAGTATTTTAGTATTTATATACAGAAGAATGAAAAAAGTCCTAGGTTCATCGGAAAGGAAATCCGTAGGTATATTTTTTCATGACTGCGTTACATTACTTATTTTAGGCAAGCTTAAAGAGCAAATTGGGCATTTTCACCTTTCAGCGCTGCAAAGTCACTGAAAAATCAAAATAAACATTTTGAAAAGCATGTGTGAGAGAAAATCGTGAATTCAGGTAGCATAAATTTCTTAAAAGGCTAAAATGAACTTTCAACTTCACAGAGTGAAATGGTGTTTGTCCTCACTTCAATCTGGAGACCGTTGTGCCTCTGCAATCATAAATATGCAGAGCTGATAAATGTATCTTTTAGTTAGCTGGAAGTATAGCTGAATAATGTACACTAACTGAATATAACTCTCGGAAGCTCGACCGTACGGGTATAACAACAAATACCTGAAAGCTTCGTTGTCGAAACAAAAATAGTTTGACGGTGAGACATCGATTTCTAGGTTGTACTCCTGTAAGAGTTCCTTGAGAACTGGAAGGCTGTCTCCTGGCTTGTAAAAGGTACCCCTGGAGTTCGTAAAGGCAAAGATTATGTTGGAGACAAGCGACTTGTGAAGATGTGTGAGTAGTTCTACCACGCAGAATCTGAAGGCCACAGTCAACCTGGGATTGTTTGGTTTGAGAAGCACAACCACGGCATTAATCTTGTTGTAGAGGGTAAGAAATCCCAAGGTGTTCTCAAAGTTTTCTTTGTCCTTTCTGACACCTCTACAATCACCGATTCCTGGAGTATCGATGAGGTGGTACTTTGTGGTGCTTGTCTCAAACATATACTCCCGAGCCGTCTGGGTAGCAGACTAGCCAGTAGCAAAGACTTCATTTTCATCCGAACCAAAGGAAACATCTATTCCTTTCCCTTCTTCATCGGTAAAGGTAAACCTGAAGTAAATATTAAATAATTTGCAATTATCCTTTCATAATTGACACTTGCTACTTTAGAATAGCATACCACTGCATCTGCAAAGTTCGTCATGTCTCTCACAAGAGCACTGGTTTCGACGTACCTGCCTGCAGGTCACACAACCAAGAGCAAAGGGATGGTGATCAGTGTAAGTAATTATACTTACAGTAAGCACCTTCTAGCGGATTAACCGGTGTTTACCCCATACAGGTTTCACTTGCAATGAGCAATTAAGATGGAGCGAAAAAAAAAAAAGAGAAAGAATGAACAAAATCAAGCAATTCTAATTGTATGAGATCATGATAAAGCAGAATTTTTGTAGGACACCTGACAATGTCAGTTTATGGTGATTTCTGCGCCATGCATCTCATTAGCTATACACCATGTTATATTGAGTCAATGAGCTCGTGCAGGTTTTACTTCTTCATACCTTACAGAAAGTAAAAAAGACCTTTGTCCAAGTGTTCTAAGCCTATTGCTCGTTGCTTCGCAGCCTTCATTTTTCTCTAAAGTATTCGCAAAGTTTGAAAGTCTTTGAGGTTTGGGCTAAAGTTTAACTTCTGAAAGAAGTTTTGAATAAGAAAAAAATGACATGGAACCATAGAAAATTACCAATCTCTCCTTGAATGTGTTTTAACTTTTCAATTTTGAAATTGTAGCAGTATTGTTGGACAGAAGCCACCGAAAATTATACACACAAAAACAGATTGGGTGAAGAAAACCTTGAAAAGTATGAACTGTGGTTCGATAATACTATATTTTTCACATGTGTTTAAAAAAAAAAAATTTCATAATTACCTCTTCGTCCAATCCCAATCCTCTTGTCCAATGTCACTTTTAAGCCATCGAACTCCTTAGACAACTTTTCGTCAATTTCGTTCAGTCGTTCCTTGATGCTAACTTCATCCATTACCCACTGTTTAATAAGACCTTTGAAGTGTTCCTCAAGTTCTGGGTCCATCTTTTCCTTTTTCAAATTGTCGATAGCATCTTGGTAGCCTGCTCCTCCCAGTCTTACCAATACTTTTTGAATGTCCTTCCAGTGTCGATTGAATTGTGCGTCATCAACTGAGGCTTTAGTGGAATGGCCATAAACTGTGTTTCGGTAGTGCTTAATACGAACAAGATCTGCCTCAAGGGTTGTGTCTGATGCTGGAGGAAGTACGTTCCAGCCAGTAGCCGGAGGAGCGAGTCCACAGATGTTCCTCAAAAGAACCATAAGCAGAGTGATGTCAAAATCTCTTGATGAGACTGAAGACTTGATAGCAGGATATAGCTTACCCCACTGTAAGGGATTTAAGATACCTTTCGCTCGAAGTGATTTTAAGACAGAACTAACTTCGTTGCTTGACAAAACTGTGCACAAGTTTTCTGCTGAATGCTTCCTGTCAAAATTCTCTCTCACGATAAGTGTACCCACGTCCACCAAAAGCCGGCATAACCGGGCATAATTAGTCGTCTCTCTCGTGGAGGGAAACGAGGGTGCCACACAGGCCATGAATGACAAATTCTTGGAGGATGAAAGGACTAAATATTAGTATATAAACACAAGTGAAGAAAGAGCATAGTTGGGAAAAACACAAAGTAAAATACCAGGTATGAAATAATTGAGCTATTTCCACTACGTGTGTTCAGTGCAGTTATACTAGTTCAAGCAAAGTTTACTCTCCTATACATTATAATAATGAGTTTATTGGGTTTTGAAAACTGAATCCATCTGTCGTCTCAATTTATGTGTTCATTTTGTAAACTTTTCTCGTCAGAATTTTATTGCTGCTCAATAAAGCATGTGAGTTATCCCTCACATGGTAAAAGTATACGTAACCACCTTTTAAAGCTGTAACGATAGGATTTTTAGTTATCAAGTTTGTATGCTAGCGCTAAAAATATATAAAATCCAAGGTGGAAACTGCGAGATTTTGCCGCTATGATACCGATTTCAATACAGTTAGCTGTAAACAGTTGTTATTAGATCATATCTGTAATTAGTGTTAGACTGTAATTGTCACCTGTCATGATCTTTTGTGTAGTTGTTATCCACCTGAACTTTTTGAAAGTAATTAATCTTGTAAAAGGGGAAATTCCTACTTAACCAATAGTTGTATTAGATTACGTGATCTTGAGATAATTCATAGCATTACCTAATCTTTTGTACCTTAGGCTTAAATAGAGCTTTCTTTGAGAGTATCGGGGGTCAAAAAATAGAGAAAAAGGGAAGCCAGTCAGCTTAGAGGTGCTTACAGAATAAATATACGTTGGAGCCAACTTTGTTGTTGTTAGTCAGTTTCTCAAGGATAGTCAACAGCCGTAATAGATCCCCGACCTTCCTGCAGCCAGCGAGTGCCCCCAGGAAAGCCTTTCCCAGAAGAAGTTTATCGAGTTGTTCCCCGTCCGTCCGTTATTTGTGAAGGCAAAAAAAACCTGTTTTTACAAAGCATCTGCATTGTTTGAAACAAGGGTAGGCCTAACTTTGGCGACTGTAACACTCGAATTATTTAGTGAAGGTGATTTTTCTTTCATTATTTATTGTTTTAAGTAGTTTTTTCTTACGTCGTTAGAGTTCTCGCATAGTTATCTCATTTTTGGATATTTTTTTGAAACTAGACTACTCATTAGGACGAGGAGATCTTTGAACATGAAGAATATTCCAATTTCTCGGTTGGAGGTTTTCACCATTATGCGATCAACAATGTGGTGCACTGAAATAACAACAGATGAATCTCTGAGCTCCCCAAAAATACTCAATTATAGAATAACGATGAAAGAACTGCCCTTAGCACTTTCAAGTCTGTGGGAGTCTCCGCCATTTGGTTGTTGGCCAAAATGGGTAACATAAACACGAAATCAAAGGCCTCACTCACATACGGGAAGCAATATTTGTGCGGGTACAAATATAATGGCTACCCAGAATTACCGAGGAACCATTTTCCTTACTGCAACTGAGGGGCATGCCAAAATTCGTCATTTCTGTGGTGAAGGTGATAAACAAATTCGGTATCGTACTTGAAAATTTTTCAGAAACTTATTGTTCAGTGCTTGACTGGTGATATTGTAACCCAGCGGATAACTCCCTATCAAGTAAACAGACTTGCTGGTTTATTTCAATTTGAAAGTAAATATCAACTGAGCAGCGAGTTATCTCATGGATAACGCTACGCACCTGGCCACCGAAGCCAGTGTTTTAGTTTTCATCAGGGTCAGTAAAACCATGAATAATTCCGATTTCAATCCTACATTTCTTAAACCGTTGTCATTTCTACCGCTACAACTTCAAGAGTCATTCAAAAAAGGCAACATCCGAGGACTCAGAGTGAAGAAATTCGTGAGTTACTATCTACAGACTAATCAATAAAGGATCCAGGCTAGATTCTGAACTCTTCAGACGACATTTACCCGGCGTCTACTCTCGATTAGCTCACGATACTGGCTTTCGGAAAGGTTAGAAATTGTACAACAGAGGTACGCTCGAGGCCCGTTCAATCCTGAACGCTTTATCGTGACTGATCACTCAAATGGTACTTTTTCGAATTCTTAGACACTGCCTTTTCTTCATGACTAAGTTAGCTGCTTTACTTTCCTCACAACTAGCTATAGGCCACGTTTTTTGCAGCAGTGTGGGGCCACAGTTTCGGTCGGATTGCTTGAAACAAACATTTGTACAAACTTTCAACCACTCTTCTCACTACCGTCATACGTTTGAGTTATAAGGAGGGTAATTGATAAGTTACCTTATCACGACTACTGACACCAGCTCGAAGTAACTTATCTTGAGCAGCACATCACACATCCAGCCGTAAGCATTAAGGACGGATTCCGAGAAATAGATGAATAAGGCGCCAATCATGTGATCACCACGTGTAGATTCACATGTTCAAACCTGACAAATAAAAAGGACCTTTGAGCTTTTGCTGCATCTGTGTCAAAATTAAAATTAAATGACGCAAATGTGCGCTTAACTGGTTCACGGCCTATTTTTAAGGAATAAAAAATTGAAGTTAGCGGCATCAAATTTTGTCGGACTTTTTCTTATACTTTTACATTTTCTGTTAAAACTACGTCTTAATACACGAATCGAAGATAGAGTGATAGACAGTAATCATTTTGATTGCGTGACTTCATTGGAATGGTATTCGAAAGGAAAATAACTTGCTGATTAAAATTCCTGTTCGGAGTGTGGTAAGCACGTGGACGATTCACTTTTCCAGCACTTCATGATAATTTCTCTGGTATAGTTTGAAACGTAGCTTAAGACACTTTTCCAGACTCACTGTTACATCCCTTCTGAGTTTTCAAACATTTCTTGTTGCGAAGACCAGCATTTCATAGCGATGAATGTCTCAATCAGCGATAGCATATTTTAATTAACTCTAAATTGAATTAGCGATTACAAAAGAGAACAAATGTACACAAGGAAAGTGAAAGAGGCAATTTACATAAGACTCGACCCAAATAACATAAACAGGGACAACGGAGCCGAAATACCGGAAGCGTGGATGCCTATAATAAGAAGACATCAAAACCAACGACGCACGAAAAACCAGCGAACGCCCGAGGAAGCCATGGTACATGGAAACAATAGCCAGATCGAAATGCACCGATCACAACAGACCACCATGATATATAATGCCATGCCACAACCAGTCGACCCCATCGCCTGAAGAAGACTTGCAGTAAGCAGTCGAAACATTGCGTTCCACATCTAGTGACCTTGTCGTGAGACAACAGAACAAACTTATAATATCAGAACAACTGTAGTAACCAAGCGACAGCCTCGCACTTAATCTTCGTCATTAATTAGTGAGTAAGTTAAAGAACACTTCGAAAGTGTCACTGTTGTTACTAATTCTAGTCAGGGCTTCTTAGTATAATGATCTTTCTCCAGCGACGAGCTTCCAAGATCCAAGTACCTTTATTTGGGTGATCTTTTGATCTATTTTTACTAGTCGTTACGAAAAAGGTCGAAGTTTAGGACAGAATTAATATACATCGATCAAATGATGTAAAACCAACTACCTTGAGGGTAAGATGCAAGGTTTCCATATTTGACCTGAAAAGAGGCGTTACGGTACACATACATACATATATACATATACTTTATTTAAGCTCGAAATTCAGTGTAGCTGTAGAGCTAACATATTCGAGAGAATAAGCTAAAAAAAATAGATAAAAAATAAAAATAAATTAAAAACAAAAAACAAAAAAAGCACAGTATTCATAACACATTGTTTCTATAACCTCCGCCTAATAATCAATAACACTGAATTCTGCACTCGAGCTCAGTGACCCGGAAAACAACGATTAATTTCAAGTTCCTTACACTCACGAAACGGCAAGGAACATTGCCTCTCCCGTAAAAGTGCCGTTAAGTTAATCCACGGCAAGTTATCTCTGGTACCTCACCTGGTTTCCCGTGTAGTCATTGGAGTTTACTGATACCCATGTACACTGCTGGGTGGAGAGAGGCCAGGCTCCCATAGTGTCTGAAAACACGGTGAACTCTCTTTATTCCCATTAGCCTGCAGAACCGGCGTAATTTTTTTGCGTCTTACAAGCGCTGAGCGAGCGCGAAGGGATGAGCTCCTTCCCACGCCTCCGTTCGACTAAAAACACAGAAAGAAATACACCTGTTCTGCCGGCTACACTCCCATCTGAACAACTAGTTCAGCAAGAGATAAGATATGCCTTCGTGTACATTTGTGACCTACTTGCAAAAGAGCTATGGCTGTGATACTTAAAGCTCCATCTCATTGACCGACCACAAGATCACGATATGAAACTCTCAAATTAGCAAACTGTAAACAGTACTCTTCAGAATAATACACAAAGTGATAACGACTAAGAGTATCAGATGACAATATGAGTCAGTTCACGTCAAATTCAAACTACCGCAATTGCAGGAGTTGGAACATTTGTGCTCCATTAATGTTCTTACAAGTGCCGCTACGACGCAACAGAGTTTTTATCAAACGAAGGCGACAAAATTACAAACTGGGCATGATGCTAAAACACTCACACCTCCTAATTCAAGAATTAGAGTGTAAAGAGAGGTAAAAGTACAGTTATTCAAAAAAACAAAAATAAAGCCACGCCAAGCCATTCCAAGGAGAGTGTAACAATCATCTGTACAAACAGGAGCACTGAGGTGCACATTAACTGTGGGCTAAGAACCAAATAAGAAAATATTTTCCATAAATCCTGGTAATGTGTAAAAGTATTTTGCTAATCCTAGATCCCTAGATCTAAATAGTTCTTTTCCCCTCCAACTGATGAACTTAGCTTGAAGAATAAGGAAGATTGGAGGAGTGGATGTTGTGTCAAGAAACAGTCTGAAACCAATCAAATTGTTTATTTTTCGTCACATGTGAGCTAATGTACTTATACTTTAAGGCGGTGTTACATGTTTTTGACTGTATAAAGCTGAAGGGTCAAGGCACCTCTCATGTAATTTTAAACTGACTAGCTAACAGGAACAAGGAATAAGTACATATTAACAACGAAGAAAAAGTAGCATGGGGCTATGCCTGAAAATATTGTGTATATTCCCTAAGTTGTCTTGGTAGAAAACACTTTCCATACAGCTCGAAAGACAAGATTACTTGTCAGTGCTCGAGGAGATAGAACATTGACTTTCAGAACCAAACACATCTAACAAATATGTAGAATGACCAAAACTACGATGACATAGCCCTTTACACTGAAGAATTGTCTCTCTCTACAATAACTTAAAGCTCAACAGCTCCACTCTTCAGATGGACAAATTCAACCTTAGGTATCTCGCAGAAATTGAAAAAGAAAAGGTTAAATTTGGTAGAGCCATAGGTTTGCCCCTATTACCTTAAGAAGAAACAGATTATTAACCCTTTGATTGTTAATTCTCCCATTAGCTGCTAAAAGTTTCTCTGTAAATGAGTTTCAGATCAAGATAACAACTACCTGATAAGTTTGAGTACTCTCATTGTCTGTTTGCGGAATGTTCTTTGGATTTTCTGGGGAGAAGTTACATGTTGATACTCTTATGAGTTAAAGGGTTACTCAGTATACTAGCATTACAACAATTACTCAACAGAAATTGGAAACAAATCATGTTGGTGGGTAGTGCAGTTACACACAGTATATATTAAGTCAAGTTAACAGTACCATCCCTTTCAAAAGGTTTCTTATAAACTTTGAGACTCGGAGCCAAACTTGTAATTTAGTTTCGCGAAGCTGTCAGTGACAAAGAACATCTTAAAGAAAAGAAAAACACCAATTTAAAACTTAATCCTCCAGTCTTGGGACTATTCGAACCATTGCACCCATTTCCTAAAGTGTCCAGAACACGGTTAAAGGCAATGCAAAACAAATTTCCAATGACGTAAATGTATCTCCAACCTTAGAGTTTGTATGTTATTGAGGGGCACAGCGCCAATTTTGATGTTATATATTTCAAACCCACTATTATGACAACATTTACCAATAAATAATTATAAAATTGTTACTGAGTTGGCAATGAGATTGCAAAGTTCAAGTGCAACTGTCCTACATATAAATAAAAGCAGTTGAATGGTACAAGATAATGTTCAACACTTCTTTTCATAAGAAAGAGTAACAGGTTGGTCTAAATTTTAGATCATTAATTATAAAACCTTAATGAACAGCATGGATCTATGTTTTAAGTTTAGGGACCACTATCAGTAGGTTCATTTACCACATGGACATTCATGTAACCTTATTTACATTAATGTGCCTTGGGCACACTTTTGCATGACTAATAAATCCCAAAACGACAATTCTAAACTTAGAATTTGAAAAAAGAAAAAAAGATGGTGGCAAGTGACTAAATCTGGACCGTAGAGTGTGCACAATGAAAATAATTTATTGTAAATGAACAGCTCTGCAAGAAATGCATGAAAACACACATAGAATTTGAATGTTGATAAACTGCTAAATAATACACTGAAGCTATAAACTAAGAGACTAACACACCATGGTTAGAACCACTTAATACCTACCAAAAAAAATTCCCTAGTTTGTATATTTGTATATTTTACACATCTTTACTGATGGGGCCAGGGCAAGAGTTCTTCCTACCTGCAAAAACTCCTTTGCTTCAATGAATATTCACAA
The DNA here is from genome assembly GCF_964200805.1 of Pocillopora damicornis. Lineage (NCBI taxonomy): Eukaryota > Metazoa > Cnidaria > Anthozoa > Scleractinia > Pocilloporidae > Pocillopora > Pocillopora damicornis. Next base: position 12,403,793 of record NC_142682.1, read on the forward strand.
TCTGAACCTCTACATTAAAACTATGCTTTCCAAATTGTGGAAAATTTTGTACTGAATTACTAAGCTTTATTCTCTAGCTACACTTTTATACAAGTTCTTTTATAAGATTTTTTCCAAATTTTTTCCATTAAGATTTACACCGCTAAGCAAAAATAATGTTCACTGCATGAAAGTCAGTGGCTTTGTAATCTTATATTATTTGACAATTGAATTTTGAATTTCAATTCCACTGTCAAAGCATTATGTTGTCATCATCACTGGAAGCATAGCCATTTGGGTCATCACCTATAACCTCTTGCTCCTGGTCAGATGCACTTGGCGACTCACTGCCGACAGACTGCACATCATCTGGACGGAGCTTAGGGAGAATGCTTTGCTCTGGCCAAAGCCATGGTTTGTAGCTTGGTGCATGTATAGATTTCCATGCTTGATAACCTAGAGCAGCTTTGTGAACCTTGGTTACAACCTTTATCAAAAGGCAAGAAATAAAACATCACATACAGGTATAAGAGCCAGGTACAAGCTGCAAGTTGAATTTAAGAGACCATTTTAACTTGTCTAGATTTCCCTTGCAATTATAGGCTCACATACATACAAGCTTCAAGTTGAATTTAAGAGACAGTTTCCACTTTTTTAGACTCTCCCTTGTTGCTCTACAATTGTCTGATATTTTTTATTTCTACTTTTTGTACCCTTTTCAAGAATTAGAAATATCACAGTCAGTGTCATTTGCCTCAAGTACAGGATGCATTCATCTTGTGAAAATAACACTCCTCTTACATATGACATTGTGAGGATCTCTCTGTATCAATTAATATCTTATTCTGTAGATCAAAAGAGAAGATTCTATTTGTTGTTTAGATTTATTGACTGAACCAAAAGTATTTTTCATTAAAAAAAGATGGCTCACAGACATTATGTAGAAGAGCTAGCTTCTTTAAAGGTAGAAAATTAATTTATAGACAACATGCAGTCATCTAGGACTATGCTGTTAACATCAACTGCTTTCCATCAAAAAGGAAAAAACAAAACAACAACAACCACAACAACAAAAAATGATAATAACCTTTGGAGCAATCTTTGTTGATGCCCTGTTAACTATCCACTTGGGTAAGATCCCTGTTCATAGAAAGGAAATTAATCATTTGGTGATTAATGAGTTGTTATTATTGTACTAAAAATTTTCCTAAAAGAAGACCCCTGTGCACTTCATAGTTATCACTATTACAATGTACGTTGCCTGTGCCAGGAGTTGTAACTCTAGGATATTTATAGTAATTGTCAGTATAAATCCTTCCTTTGCCCTTGTAACTCAAAACTAAAATTGCTATAACAGTACTCTGTCACACTTTAATTTCTATTCATTTTTAATCAAATGTTCACATAACAGTTTTACCATTAAAAAAAAAAAATTAAAGTAAAAAAAGGGAACAGAGCAACAAACTGTGAAAAATTACCTTTCAGATCCACTTGCGAGACGTATGTAAGAGAACAACCATCTCCTATTCTACGTACATAATATCCACTAAGAATTGAATTACCACGGATTAAGCCTTTCTTTGAAGGTACATCCTAGGATTAGAAAAACACTACAGTATTAAATATTATCACACTGCAAGCAAAGTTATACTGGGTACAGCCATTATATGGTAAGTCATTTGTAAACATCATGCCACACACACACGCACACACACAGAGTTGTTTGAGGTCCCAAAGTCTCAATTTTTGGCAAAAAATTTTCAAGGAAGCTGTAATTAACGTAGTTGCAATGTACTTTTTTTTTCTAATAATGTTCAAATCAAGAAATCATTCTTCTGATTAGGTACTGCATCTTTTAGAGAGTAGTGTATACTGCTCATTTTTCTTCCAGCTTCCATTTGTAGTGTCTAATCAAGGGCAGTATTCACTCAAGAAAAGTATTTAAAACCCTTTGACTCCTTAGAGTGACCGCATGTAGCATCTAATTTCTCCTTACTATATCCCCTATGGATCTCACATTAGGGTTCCAAGAATAAAGGAAATGATCAACAACTAAAGAAATTCTTGATTGTTACACAAATATCCTGCCAGTACCTTGGAAAATGTATAGAGTAGAGTGTGGAAAACTTGCATACTGATGTTAGGGTGTTAAGGGTTATTCCAGTAAATTTAAATAATGTAGACACACAGAACTGTTGATTCTCACCTTGTGATGCACTGTGTGGTTAAAAATAATGAAGTGATCTTCTTCCCAATACCAAGACCTCTGAGTTACAAAATCTCTGTTTTTCATTGGAGATGGGCATTTAACTATTAACAAAAGAAGAGTGAATTTTGTAGTTGACTGTGACAGGTACTTGATATCAATGTTGCTAAAACCACCCATATCCTGTAATTAAACACCTTAACAATTTCTGACAGTATGAATTCCTACTTCACAATGTACAGTGGATAAAGTGTTTGGCAGTCAATTCAATCTTATTGAAATTTCAGCCATAAATTAAAAAGCAGGAAAACTCAGTTCATACTAACGCAGTCCAAGATAATTGGGTTTTAACCAATTGACATTTTAATGTAAATTAGCCACTGTAAACAGTTTAACAACTGACCTTTCGAGCATAAGCCCTTCATCAGAGCAAAGGATCAGAGGCTAATGCTCAAAATGTCAGCTTTTAAACTCTTTACCATGGCCAATTAACTTTATCAACTCAGTTTGTAAAACCAAATTATCTTGTTATACTCCCCCACCAAAATAGCATCAGTTTTTTATAAACTTAACCCTCTTTTCACATAAAACAGACTTTGCCGTCTTGCTAAATGTATTCGCTGATACCATTAAAAGAAAAAGAGATTGACTCACTTGAGTAGTAACCTATGTCATTATATCTGTCCAGTTGACAAATTTCATAACACTCTAGCATATTATCATCCCAAATTCTCCTGTAGTCTGCATCATGAAGAATATCATACATTAATGAGAGTGACACATCTTGGAAGCTGGTGACCACCTAAGACAAAGCCAAATAACATTAAACATTTATTTTAGCCATGAAGTAAAACCAAAAATCATTCCATGAGCACATGTTGGATATGAGTTGGCTATAACCAGTCTTGTATCCAACAAACGCAAATGGATACATTTGGATTTTAGCTCTACTAATATTGTAACATTGCAATTCCACATTAGATGACTCAGAATATGAGCTGATAACCAGAGTTGAGTGGACCAATCAGAACAGTAGAAATGCAATGTTTAGAGTTGAGAGTTTTTATTATAACAATTATTCACCAAAGTGAAAAATTGTTTTAGTATATACCACACAGAAACAGAAAAAAATGGTTTATTTCTGTCAATGTACCAAAGATGGTTGTTATAAATTAAACTCTTGTCACAGAGTTTCGATTGCAAACTAGCCAATCAGGGTGCACAAGACCTATGTGGTACATATTAACAAGGAATATTGGTAGCTGGAGGTTTCACTGATTTACCGGCATCACTGTGTTTAGAAACATATTAACAAAACATTTCAACCATCACAGAAATATCAGATTTATTAGAGGAGCACTTTATCTTAAAATACTAGACAATTAAAAGGTCTCAAGAAGATTGGAATTTAAAAAAAAAATACTGGGGCTTTTTGCCTATTGGAAGAGAAAGTCAAATTGCTTTCAGGTACATTTAAAATTAGGGTGATCATCTTCTGACAATCTAAGAATTGGACTTCATATTTAGTGACTGTAATGATGTACTCAAGCTTCCTCTGTTGTGGATTCTTTTAGACCTCCAAAACCCACACATAATTATACATACTAAGACATACTGTACATTTAGTTGTACTTTAACATAGCTATAACATAATTGACTTCTGTAAAGCAGGTCTATTCTCAATTCAAGCTTAGTAACTAATTTGTCTCTGGAAAATCAAGAATAGTGTGACTCCATCCACAAAGAGGTTGTTCCTTTGGACAATTTTAAGTGCAAAGTTAATTTTTTTAGATTTTTCGATGAAACTCAAAGACCTAAATTGTTTGTAATAATGCAATTTTAACACAACCTAATGTTTGTTGCATTCTCATCGGTTTTTTTCTTTTTTTCAACAATTAAACTTGTATTACTTGTAGGTCAAAATGGCATTCCTCTTTATTGCTAGTTTCTGTTACAAAATCTGCATCAAAGAAACTTCTTATCAGAGAGCAAGAATCACAAGCGAACAAAAAAGGTTTGCACACTTTGTGCAACAAGGCTACTTCCAAAAAGGCCTTGAGGAGGTTGGGGAAACCATAATAAACAAAAATATCTGAGACTCTACTCTTTGATGAAGTGTTGACAAAAATACATGTGGCTGACAGCCCCTTTAAATTGAAGCTACAAGGCTTTTGACATCAACTTTTGGAGAGCCTCTAAGTGAAGACTGAGGAATAACACAATATGTAGGTTATGTTATTTTTCAATTAGTAGTAAAGAAGCCTGAGTTTTAAGTTTTCCTAAACTTCAAAACGACGAATTGTATTATCTGCTGTGAAATTTGCACACCAAAATCCCTTAGCTTCAAGTACAAATGAACCGTTGAAATAAGCTAAATAGCATTTGTACGTGAACAACCTTCACCACGAGACAACACGAATACTAAAAGCTGCCACAACGAATGTTTAAATGTAGACCACAAATCAAAAAGCCCAGATGCCCCCAAGATAAAACACCCGTTCGAGTAACTATTTATATAAATGTTGACATGATATATCAATCGAGAGAAACTTTCCAGCTATTACAAAGAGTGAGCATGACTTAATGATGACATATTTTTTGCAAATTGAAAAAACTGCAGGTCGGGACCGGGGTAAACGGCATTTTCTCGTTAACCAATAAATTTACATATAAGTTCCATCAGCTTAGCTCCATCAAAATTCTTTGTTCGGTAATTTTTTATAGTCCTTTCCAGAAAAGATTTTTCTGCCGAAAAATCTGTGGCCAGTATATTTTTAAAAAGGCATATTATCTGCAGGAAGTGATTTAGCTTTCTTGCCATTGCGGATCGCTGCATGACTTTACGGCCAATTTCACAGCAGGAAAGAATTGGAAATAAGATAACGGTGAACATGAACATATTTCGACATTTCCCGAGTGTAATTTTTGTGTCAGCTTATCGACAAAGTGTCATACATAATGTTGATGAAAGATTTTCTCTGTTAAAGAAGATAAATAAGTTGATCGCCTATTATATTTCTCTACAAGTCGCACAGTGCTTGAGTTCAAATGCAAAACACAGGGCAAGCCACATCAAACTTCACTAAAGAGCTACGTGTAGTTAAGGCCATTATTATTTAAGAGTAAAACACACTTATGAGACTGTATTAACGATCGTTCTGCTAAAGCAAACCTATCAATTCTAATAAAGGAGTAAGCCTATTTAACAGCGATCATTTCAGGGGGATTAACGGAAATAAAGCAAAGAGAATTAATATCGATCGTCTACGAAATTTAACTCAAAATATCATTAGAATTTTCGGGACATCTTTTAATTTTCTTCCCACAATCTTTTATCGCGACCGCAACAACAGAATTGACCAGGTTCAACGATAATTTATTTGGCAAGTCTCATAGAGAGGAGGGTTAGTTCCAGTACACTGAACTCTCTTATTTTCAATAACTCAACTCGTCGGTAGGTAAATAGTCAAATTAACACTGGCCGAGTTGTAGGTTATGGTCTTCGAAATTAGCTTTTACTGTTGAATCTAACGTATCTTTCTCTCACCTTTATGAGCCTAACCGTAGAGCCCTCTTTGACTTTGGAGTACACCTTCGTTCCCTGTTTATCATACTGTAAATTCCAGCCTTCGACGCTGTCTGCCAGTCGACGAAAATGCTCAAAATCGCCTGCCTTCGCAGTGCGGACTTCGCCAAGTTGCATCGAATCGTCACGAGCCACGAGTGTTACTTCTCTTCTTAACGGCGACCCAATCACTCTCCTTGCTGAAAGGAGGTCTTACGAGGTAAAAAGGGAATGAGATGAAATCGGAAAAAAATTTAAAGGGTGATTGCCAAATCGTACAGACACGATTTTCTTCGCCTGTGGCTTGTTGTAAACTTCGGACTTCGCTACGGTTGATTCAAAACGTCACCCGAACCCTGAATGTGTGATTAGATGACGTAACGCATTCAGTCGCTTGGCCAATCAGAAGGAGAGCACGAGTCGTGGGGTTAAGGATCATGCACGTGGAGGAGACATTCTACTTTACCTCAAACTGTGCAGTTTATTGCACAAAAATTGGAATTGTGGAACTGTTTCATATCACAAAAGAGTAGTGTTAAAGCTAATAATACGCGAAGGGAAACCTGACTGCTACAATAAATACTCTCTCTTGACGGTCGTGTTGGCTGTGTTTTCGCCACCCACAAATTTAGGGTGAGGGATGGTTGCTATAGCAATTATTGCGCGGTTTGAGTATGTAAAACTGTTTTCACTAGCAGGTGAAGGAAGTCATTCACGCTTCTTATTCTGAAAGGAGAAATTAAGGCACGATGAAATTATGCATGCCACAGTGTTTTTAAAACAATTTATTTTTATTTACGGTTTTTTTTTTAAAATAGGCTTTCAATTTTAAGTAAAATTTGCATATAAATTGACTAAAATAAACTTCGGCAGAAATAGTAACTCAAGGATGATTTCATTTCGAGGAGGTGGGTGGAAAGTATTTTCCAGTGACGCACTTTGACGCCTCGCCACCATCGAAAATTCTCGCCAATATTCGTTCAGACATATTGTTTAATTTTTTATGAGATATTGCGAGCCTTGGAGTTTCAATGAAAAACAAGCATTAACGAATCAGAAAGAGAAAAAAACGAGTTTTGCTTCGGGAAATATTATTTTAACTTAGCAGTATAAGGGAAAACCATTAAATTTTTATGAGGGTATTTCCACCTGGCTTTAACAGTGTGTGCTCTTGGGAAAATCTAACAAGCCTGGGCACACTTTACATTCAGAACTAAAGAAATCGATAAAATCAGTCAATCGATCAATAGAAAGAAAGCCTTACTGAGATACAGAGATCTGTGTAATTTACTCAGCTGAAATATATCACAGTTTAACTGGCTACAGTTACATCTATTCAAATTTAGTATCGTCGACGAGTTACTAGTCATTCCGATTGAATCGCGTCGATCGTATCTTGTTTCTGTTCTATTTTTTACATTAATTTTTATTGCATAAATAATCTAATGCAATATTTCAATTATTTGAGCATACAATCGACTTTACTTCTTTGTTGCTATACTTGGCTCTAATAAATGTTTATACAGGTTCCCGAGACTTCCCAGTTGTGCAATCAGTAATTAGGTAATATTTTATCGCGACTAACTCCCAACCCTTCCGGTGATGTCGAAGTATACGTGCACGTGCATTTGTTAAGAAATGGAAACAGGCGACTCGGAAATAACAATATAAATTCGGTCACTACTTTAATTTTTCGTGTTATTGATTTTTTTCTACACTGAGTGTTTAAAAGCCAAGGTTGAGTCCGGTAACGTGATCTGCAAAAAAAAAAGAAAGACGCCATGTGCGTGCTCGGCGCAATTTTTAGTCGGCCCACAAATACTTCTGTTACCAGCAATCTAGTTCCAAAAGTCACACGCAATGGATAAACGCCGGATGGCTCTGGGAGCCAAATCGTTATTCCTGAAGAAACAAATTTCAGTATAGACGCTTCATATCGACAAATAATTTACCCCTAGTGAACTGATTTATAAAAAGCTTGCGTTCTTTATCGGCTCTGGTAAGGCAAGCGCCGAGTAGTTTGTATGTGAATTTCCTCAATAATATGTCACACCTTCACGTATTTTTTCTAAGACACCCATTAGTGAGATCCGTTCACTCGGCAGTCTTTCCTGACAACGTAGACGTGTGTATGTGAGCGTTGAACTGTGTGCCTTAAGAATTTGCTTAATGACGGGTAAAAAAGTTTCGCGTGAGATTTGGTGTCGATATTATACATGTCAGTCAAGTAAATGGACTCGATTATAGAGTTTTGACAAATCTCTCTAAATCGGCTCAATCCACGATCTCTGTGTCAAGGGATGCTTATCGCTCTTCTGAAAATATAATCCTGAGAGCCTTCACTGACAGTATAAGATTTCACTCTTTTGTCTGAAAAATTCGTGAGTCTGAAAAATTATCTTTTCAAAACGTGAAGAAGAAGCTACACGAGTAGGTCACGCACCTGGTAATGTCCTTAGCAGGAACATCAATGAGCAATAAATGTTTATCAGATCGGTGAAACGCTCCCGGGTATATTCGTGATCGAAAGTGTGTTAATTATGTGTAGACACCCTCTTTCTAAGATTTTACTGACAGGGAATGAAAACGACTGGAGCCCACCTGACTCTTGGAAATTCGTCCTCGAGATGTAATCATTTTTTGGATATAAATTGAATAGGCTTTTCCTTTTTTTTTTAGGATATTACGTAGAGGACAATCACCGACGTCTTTGCAAACTACACAAAGCAGATCAACCCATGAAAATTTCATTTGATATCGATCGAATCCATGATTGTCTATCTGATAAAAATTATGAAAATAGGTCACGGAACTCGAGAGTTTTTTAACATTTTCAACGTCCGCATGAAAAGAATAATGTACTCTATTGTTCAGTCTTCCATTTTTCTAGTGACAGTACACAAGCGAATTTTTTCTTCAACACCTATGGTGTATCCAGCCTAGATTCCATTAAAGAAAATGTACTGACCGAGTATCATGAGGATTTCAGGTGATCTGTAGTTTCAATAGGCTTAAGGCATAGAGAAGTCTAGTTGAGGATTATCTTAAGTGTAGGTTTCGTAAGTGAGATGCGCAGTGTGCTTTTGTTATTTAAATAAACTCTTTAGAGAACGTGAATCGAGTGCCGAAGGCTTGCACCGAAACAAAGACATTAACACTTTTCAGGGCACCCAATGTTTTTATTCCCATCTTTTCAAGAGGAGATTTTGATTTATTAAAATACGGCTGAAACATTAAATATATGGTAAACCTTTGAGACATTTGCGAAATTTAGCCATATTAGAGATTTAGAGATATCAGTTTGCAAAGAGGTTTGCTAGCATAGGCGAAATTCGTTCCCTTTATTCGGACGACAAATTGAGAACGATTTTCATTTCGACTGCCCATCACTCTTAGTGTTTAAAAGACAGGTTTTCAATCCTTTCAGCAGCTAAATCTTAGATTTCCGTAGGTACTCCCTCCGTAGGTCTGGGATAGTGGTCTCCGAGTATGCGCCCATCGTACACATGCTCTGGGAAGATCTACTTTCAGAGATCGATAAAGGAACCCATCCAACGTAATGGATTCTCTCCCATGCTTGAACTCGAAAATATTTTACTTCTGGAACAAGCAACAAATCCAAAACTGGGGAGTAGAACAATTCCCCGGCAAACAAAATGAGCGTGAGAGTTTTTCGCTAAGCAAAATAGAAAAATTCAATAGATATAAAGATAAAATTATATTTAGCTTGGAATTTAATGTCTGAAAATTACGTCGCTGGATTGAGTTTCGTTCTGCAATCTTGATTTTTGTACTGCATGTTGAAATATATACGCCAATTAATATACTTGCTTCTTGGAGATCATCTCTGTGCTACTGCACCAGGACAACAGTTATTGCACATTTAATTCTTATCAGAACATTTTGAATAAACTTTTTTATTATTTTTGAAAATGATTTTTATATCTTTGTTAGTTGAAAGATCTATAAAGCGGTAGTCAACATATGTGACACCTGAAATATTTAAAAAAAATGAAATAAAGTGGTAACAGAATTTTTCTCGACACCAGCGTCAAATAAACGACTGACGAATAAATGCCCGTTGAGAGACAAACCCCAGGTGATCTTTTGAAGGTTTTAAAGTCCACGAGCTTTAATACAACGGCGCTAGATCACAGAAATATCACAAGTCCACACATTTAAAACTTAATATTATATTCCTACTTTTTCATCAGCAAAGCCGAAAAGTCTCGTTGGTAAGTTCTGGTCAAAACAAGCGCGCGCGGTTACACTAATCATGCAGCCTACAATTTTCTTGCACCAATTTTATCTCAATTAAAGAGGAAGATAAGAAACCTTACTCGATAAAACTGTTCGAGCCTGCTTTGGAGCCTTTAGTAAAGAGGTCTGAAATGGACACAAATGTAGGAACGATAACCATACCTGTAATTCAGACGGCTCGTTTACTGATCTCTGTAATGACCACGGTGCATCATGTAAAACTCGTCCAGTCACGATTTTTACGGCTGTCTTACGTTTATGAATATAGTTTGCGTCAGGCGTGTTTCTCTGCAAGTGTAAACGACCAGAAAGTGTTTTAAGAAGCACTTGTCATTTTCTAAACTTAAACCGCAATTTTTGTGACGATTTCAACAAAATTAGGCGATATCCTATTTGTTATTTCGATAACAAAGGCACCGTGAAAAAAAGGAAAAATTGAACTCCGAGTCTTTAAGATGGCTACGATATGGCACGCAGGAGCAACAGGATTTTTCAAAAAGGTGGGGGGGGGGGGGGGTCACACTGTGTCAAACATAGGTTACAGAACAGATTGTGATGACGACCTAATTGGCTCCTGGTTTTTCTAAATGTGACAAAAAATCCCAGGATTCCCCCCTAGCTACACCCTTGCAACACGTTTGGGTTTGGTTTTACCCTACGTGTTATCGTTTCCCAGGCTGCCCTCCACATATTAAAATCAAACTGTATTTATCTTTTGAAAATCACCTTACAGTTTCTTTACGATCTATTTGGTTGAAATAAATCACATACTTTAACAGTTTCGTTTCAGCCGGTTACTCATTGTGTGGTCTCCCAACAATGTGCACTGGGTAAAATGCCAAATTTTAGTGTCATTTAAGTAAAATTAAACAACTATTAAACCCAAAGACAAATTTAAGCCATGTTTACTAAACTTAAACATGACTTAAAAATGTACCTTTGTTTAGGCGAGGTTTAAGCATTCTTAAATGCAAATTAAATCGACATTGAGATTTAAGCTATGTTTAAGTCATTTTAACCGTACTTAAATCTTTGAAGGATTTAGGGTTACTTTAAACCACCTTAAATCTAACGTTAAACCTATTGGGGAGATTTAAGGTCTAGTTAAAGGAGCCTTAAATACAACATTAAATTTATCATAATATTTATGCCGTGTTTAAGGACCTTAAAAACACATCAAATCTTTTGGTGTACACCAAGTCTACTTTATTGACATAATCTCTCACCAGAACCAGAAACTATACGAGAGCAGCCTCCAGCAACCTTCAATGAATTAATCATAGATTAATATTAATATTATGTATTTAGTAAAGCCACAATATTTCACGCTACTGATTTTATTGCTTTTTCAATTCTTTGGGTAATGAAACTGTGTTTGTTGATTGTGAACAAGAGACTTGATTTCTTGTGTTGGAAACTGTTTCACTAAAGGAAGGTGGTTGCACAGGGAATTTGACTAACCTGAGCAAATAAGGTATATTTCTTCAAAACCATATAATTTTAGTATATACCAAACCAGTGGACAGTGTTTTTTGCATGCTCTGATTGGCTACTCAAACTCAGGATAGTACATGCATGTGCTATCCACTTCCCAGCTTAAGCTGAAGTGTGAAAAACTTTTTTTTGCAGTGTTCTGAGATATAAATTTATAATTCTTTTATCTCACTGGTTTGGTATATACTTCACAGCTCATTAAATATCCACCACCACTAAGGATAGATAGATAGATAGATAGATAGATGAATGGTGCCAATTTCCTCACTTGCAGCCAAGGGCTGAATTGCGGAGGAACCAGAGAGGTGAGATCGGACGTCAGCATATTAAAGGCGCCTCTGGCAGCCGCTTCAGTCCATTGTGATCACACCTCACCCACCCAGACCTACGACGGCACAAATCGAGATAGACCACAATACCGGGCACTACGTGCCCTACTCTTTGCGAACAGTGCGTGCGTTCTTTTACGTCCCACAATTTATTTGTAACATAGAAGGGTTGTGAGACGGGACCTCCGGCTTTACGTCTTATCCGAGAGACGAAGCAAAGTGGGTAAAGCATCTTGCTTAAGGATACAGCGACATGCCCCTGGTAGGACTTGAACCCGGGCCCTTCGACCCAGAGTCCAGCGCACTAACCACTGGACCACTGACGCCACCACGAGGGGAATAAGGGGAATAATATTTATTGTTAAATATATTAAAAACAACAACGACATGTGAATGTAGATTGATGTTAATAACTGGCTGGTAAAATAATGGCACGGCGTGGAATAGGGCAAACTGCCATGAGTTTTACATTGTCAAGAGTTAAATAAGCTCCAGCAAAAAGACTGTGTATCCTATAAACAGGCAAAAAGTAGCTTGATGCTCTAGGTTCAAAGTTATTTGCGTCCCACACACAAAGGGTATTAAAACTTCCCAAGCATTGGTTTTGCTGAACAAGGAAACCGGGGTTTCTGAGCATGAAGTGAACAGCTCTGAACTGCAAACGTCACCAGACATCTCTAACTGAACGTTGAAAAGCGCGCGTTTGTATCGAGGACGCGGTATGTCTCGTCCCCAGAGTGAGGCCGAGATCCTTATGCGCATGACAAATACCGTAAGAACGCCAATCAAATGTCCAAAACTATAATCGCGGGATATTTGATCTTTCACTGTCGTTCGCTCACTCGGTCGAGTTTCGTTTCGTTGCGTGCAAGTGTTTGGATTCTTCCTCGATAGGATGATGGCTGCAAACGATCCAGTTCAAGAGAGACAGCTTATTCTTATGGAAAGAATGAGTAGAAGGATTGATTCGATTCTCGAAGGGCAAAAGAAACTAGAAGATACGAATGCAGTCCTTCAGCAAGAAAATGCAAAGCTGAAGAACCAACTTGCGAGTCTGGAAGGGCAGGCAAAGAAGAAAGGCAACAAACGTTCTAAAAGCTCTCGCAGAGAATCAAATGTTGTGATTCCAAATGACTTAAGGGTAAATATTCTTTAATTACTTTAAGGATATAAATTTTTTCAACTTTAGTACCGTTAAGTTGTGTTTGAGAGTTTCAGTTGCGGTGTATCAGAAGCATAAAACGTGTCTTCAAAGACACCGCCATTCCGCCATCACGCGTGTTCTGTGTTAACTTAAAGCACAATATGTGTAGATGTTGGTTCTAGTGCTTATCACAAAGTTGGAACATCCTTGTGCTGAATTCTTGTGCCTATTTTGCAAGCATTTAGCAAAAATACTGTTTACCCAGTTTAAAATTCCACTGTGTGCTGTTTACCCAAAAACCCTGCTGACCCTGATTAAAGAAATAAACAAGTTTGTGGTTTGAATTGACTTTTGACATATGATGTTCTTCCATATTATCTTCCAGAAACGGTTTCGGTTCATCTACAAAAAGATGGTAGAAAAAAAAGTGACACAAGGTTTCATCATTGATGAGGAGTATGTTATTTTTTTATCATACATAAGATGATGTGTTTAAATAGCAAGGCACTAAGAGAGATGGCATGCAAGATATTAGAATTAAAACTTTACCACCAAGAACTAAATCTCTCTCTGACCAGCTTCTTCTAAGGGACTGTTAGTTATCTGTTTTGAGGCCAGTGTTTAGAGTCTGGGGCCAGTGTAAAATATTCAAATTGGGAGTAGGAGGTGGTAAACTTTTAGAATCTGTTATTTCAACTATTATGTTGCTGATAGATTAATACATGCAAATTTTTGTTTTGAGAAATCTTTTCCCTCCAAGAACCAGAAATCCTAATGTCAGTTTGAAGGTGTAAAAAGCATGTAGCTTCTGCACTGTACCAGCAGTGATTAGAAAATTGTCCCTCTTGTATAACTGCTTTACTTGAATTATTATTTCCTTTTTTGGCTGAATAATAATAATAATATTATTATAACTGCCTCTGGCTATTGTTTAAAACAAAAATAACATTCTCATTTTTATTACAGTCCACAGTCAGAGAGAAACCAGAGTATTTTTACAAAAGTGAAAGAAGTACTGAAAAAAGAGCATGGAGGAGAAAGCTGCCTATGGACTGACTTACAAATGGAAGGTATTACATTACAGGAATCAAGTTTTAATGTTGTGTGCAAGTTAGAACAAGAAGCATTTACCTTGTGCAAAATCAAACAAATTTTCTGAAATATGTTGGACAGAAAACTTAAAAACTGAGAGGGAAAACACAATATTACCAGCATTAATTCTTTTAATTAATATATATCCATAAGCTGATGTTACATATACACATAGACTTGTCATTGTATTGTAATTTTAGGATATCATGCAGCGATAATAATTATTGTTTTTAACTCAACAGCTCAGTTTTATCGGTACTTCAAAACAACTAAATAAAGAGAGCAGAGGATAAGAAAAGAGAAAAATGAAGAGCATAAAGAAAAGTGCAAAAGGAGCAGGCGTTTGCTAAATGTAAGGACTAGCTAAGTTGTCTTGCTTTTGCCATGCTAAACCTATATTCAAGAATAAATTTTCAAGATAGTGTGGCTGAAGCATGGCTTCTGAATCAAACGTTTCAATTCAGTTTGACAACAAGTGTTGTTTAATACTGTGGCAAATTTGTGCATGGCATTGTACCAACATAATAATAGTTTGAAAACACAATACAATGTGGGATAATATACAGCAACAAAAAATGAAACAATGCCATGCACAAATTTGTCATACACTGTAAGTAGGACTGGTATGTTTACAACTGGTGTACAAATACACATTAATTAGGAAAGTCAACCTTGCTGGTAGTTAACCAAATAATATGGGTTTGCTTTAATTTAGTACTGTTTTGTAGCATGAATTTTTTTCTGGGAGTTCTATTTATTGCTGATTGTTATTTTCATATTTTATATCTTTTGTGGGATATCATTTTGAGTTAGAAAAGTATTTCTATTTGACAATAAATTATATGTTTCATAGATATAATTTGGTCTGGTTATTAACTAAATAATGACTAAATTGTTGCTTTTTGTTCCATTAGAAACTGGAAAGGCGTCAGTCATCCTATGAGATGCTACAAGCTTCTATGACACCAAAAGAAAAACAGTATTATAGTGAAATCCTTTACATTGATTATATGAGTAGCGAAGAATCAGATTATGAGGAGCAAGAAGATTTCATTACTGGTGAAAAAGAAAAGAAACTGGCAAGATATGTAACCAAGAAGCTATCATGGGAAAGAACAAGCTTGACAAATGCAAAAGCCAGGCTAGACAGAACCTACAAAAATAATTTGACCCCCCATGCCAGGGCAATGGCTAAGCCAAGGAGTGTTGGTGGCATGTCGGAGAGGCCTGCACCTGCTGGCCCACTTTGGGCTGTCAGGCAGATAAACAAAGAGTCGTGATTGAAAAAATACTTAACACTTTTTCTACTTTTTATTCATTTATTTATCATGTATTTAATGGCAAACTGAAGTAATTGTTTTGTTAGAACAAATTATTGTCATCTAGATCACAGGGATAGTTTCTTCCAAGTATTGTTAAATTTATTGACTTATGATGGGGAAAATTTGTTCCTGTCAAGCATAAATAAGCTAGGTATGTGTGACATTTTAACCCTTTAACTCCCAAGATCTGATTGGTAACTATCCTCTCTAGCTGCTACATATTTCCCTGTAACTTAGTTATGAGAATCTGGTGTGATATCAAGACAAAGATCTATACCTGATAAGTTTGAGAATTCTCATTATCTCTTTGCTGGATAAGTTCAAGATATTTTAGGGAGAAGTTACTTGTTAATCACTCCTGGGAGTTAAAGGGTTAATTACAAATAGGCAGTAGCTTTAAGAATGTGTACCAGTGAATTTAAAATAAAAGAAACTTGAAACATATATTGTTTAGTGTGATATGTGACCTGGTGGGTGGCAGTTTAGTAATGAAACAACAAAACAATAATATTTCACTGATTTCACAAATTTGATTCAAAACTAAAATAAGCAACAAATTTTGAGCAGATTAATTTGCATTAAATGGTACTTTGACAACATTAAATGTTTAAGTTCTGTTTACTTCAATTAAACAGTACTTAAACATACAGGAATGTTTTGGACACATTTAATGTGCACTTAAACCTGCATTAAGTTTTAGCCTTAAGATAGTATAAGCCAGGTTTAAGTCCAACTTAAATCTAGGTATAAGTGACTTAAACATCAACTTAAACTTATTAAACCTGAGTTTAAGACAGGATTAATCCATGTTTAAGGACACCTAAATATATCTTTTCTCCATGTGGTGACTCAGGTGAGATAAAATACTTCCACCTCATCGGGTGTGAAGTAGTAAGACCCAGCAAGGATTGTTTGCTTGTTCTGTAATCCACTTGGCAATGAGCAGTACCAACCACCAAAGTTTGTGTATGACTTAGTGTTACTGTTGGCATTAGTGCTAATGTGGATGTCGTGTCCTCCACCAAATGTTGGACCATAATCTCTGCGCTTATAATTTGCGTTTTGCGGGTATTTCACCGTGCTCTTGAATGGTGCTAGTCCTTCTTTGTTGATGAGCGAAAATATAAAAGAAGTGGACGAGTAGCCGTATGTGTTACTGGAATCTGAAGAGGAAATAAAACAATAACAGCAATGTAAAGAAATAGAAGGTAAATAAATTATTTGTGAATGGAAGCATAGAAATTGTAAGGCAATAAATAATCTAAGGCAAGAGAACATGATTATCGAGTGATATAAACTAAAAGTAAAAGAAGACTGAGAAGAGATGCAAATGTAACCAGTATTTAGGAGGTTGAACCACAAACGATGTAACATAAAGATATTGTAATTAGCAACATCACAAACTACAGATCTGGCGAAGCTTCAAGGCGGAGCTCCGGTTGGTTGATTTTTGCCTCCCTTCTATTTTGTGATAAATTTCTACAGGTTGTGGGAGAGTTTATTTGTGACATCGAAAAAGACTGGTCATTACTAAATAAGCAGGAGGTAGGTCGGATAGGAGGATAGAAACAAGTGGGGTCAAGGATTTATTTTCAGTAATAATAGTCTAGAGTTTCTCTTTTTAAAAAATAAAGGGCGGGGGTTGTCATTATTAGGTTCAATGGACAGTAAGAGTAAAGTGACAGTGATAGTACATAACTTGATTTTGTTTTGAATAGACAGTGAAGTTCCAGTGGCGGTATACGTAGCGATGGCCACTAGGGAGACAAGGTCAATATTGAGACAACCTCTGTACAAACAAGAATGAGACGCGGGACACTGATCTGTACGGTAAAGTGAATTTAATATTATGACTTTTAGGCTGAGGTACTCTTGTTCTCGACCTGTGCATCATATTTGTGCAAGTAAACTCCATGTATCCAAAATGTGTAAACCTTAAATTGCATTGGTGCGTCGTTAATTATCATGCAATTCCACTTGAAAAAGTATCAGGCTACATGCCCCGTCTGAATCTATATTTAGCAGGTTTAATTTGCTTATAGTTCTCAGTTAATTGTTTTAGGGGGAAAAATGCAGGAATAATACCTATCATACGGTGTTTTTTTTTTCATTTTTAAAATGTTATTCTGATTGTTGTTACAAACCGCACACTACGCGTAGATGTTAGCGGATGGACTAGAGGCAGTTAGATTTATTCTCTAAATAACCCTATGTTCTCACCCCAAGCAATGTTGGTGTATCCTCCAAACAAGTACGGGCTTTTTCTTATGATAGTAACAGTGTGCGGCTTTCCATCACAGCGCCTGTGAAAAGTACTTGCTGCCCAGCCGTGAGAGGAGGCGCGGTAACATAACGTCCAGCGTTTGCGAGAATTTGAATCCAAAAATCGCAGAAGGCTCTGGAACAAGTCATAACTTGGAATGATACTTGATGGTATTTTCAAACCTGACAAATAGAGAAAGTATTGAGATTTTCATATAAACGCCCGGTGCCTTCATGTTGTCATCTCAGTTATTCGAAGTGGGACAATTATCTGAAGGGTAAGTATTTCAGAAATCATCGTTGTTCACAGGCTTGAAAATTAAAATAAGTTAATTTCCTCGTCAAACACATTTCATCCGAATTGATTTTTAACATGTTTAAACTTGGCACATAGGACCGTTGAAAATGCAAGCAGAAAAACTGAGGACTGCATGCCTGCTGTTCATGGGTTCTTTATTAGCTATGTATTACCCGAGAAATGTTATAAATTTTGAACACACGAGAAAGTTTTTATTTCAGGACAAAAACTATATGAGAATATTTCTGAAGCCTAGCGCCTTTTCGTGTGTTTGAGTAATAACGCCTCAGTGAGATAAATTGCTCGATCCTCAAATATTGGAGAGTCAATTCATCGTCTCAAAGCTCCTTCTTGAATCAAAATGTAGAGTTTTAAGTGGCTATAATTCTCTTCTTAGAAACCATCGTATACCAATAGAGAGCCGCACGCTTTTCGACAAGCAGGCTCTGTTAACACACAGAATCCTTACCCAACGCGCAATCCAAATTTAGCATTCAGATCCACTTAACCAATAATAATGGACTCGTTGCTTGGGGTAATGCGTCAAAAAACTATCTAAACAAAATTGTTGTTCTCCAAAAGCGAGTATTACGTCTAATCTTCTTTGTTGATAGAAAAGAACATGCAATCCCCTCATTTGTAAATGCGAAAATTCTGCCAATTACCTTCTTATATTATGAAGTTGTATGTAAATTAATGTTTGATGTTCATAACGACAGTGCACCTTCGTGTCGGTGTCAAAGTCTGGAATGAGATGCCTAATGAATACAAAAATTTGTCAAAGAAATCCTTCAAAAAAGAAACAAAAAGAGCTCTTCTCAATATTCTAGAAACTGAAGATTCATATATGGAGCCTGATGAGATAATGCTAAAATTCAAACACAACAAAATTGAATCAAATTAAACCAGTTCTACAATATTTTTCGTACACTTAGAAACGCTAGGACTTTTTCTCCTTTACAATAACATCTGCCATTCTTAGTAAAAAATAACTAAATAAATAAACAAATTTGACCCGCCTCGATTAGCATTTGCTATCCGCGGGTAAAGGAATATCTTGTAATATGTAAGAAAATGAAAAATAAAAGTGGAAAAAAAAAATAACTGGAATCTCAACCAGAAAGAGGCCCGTTATATTTATCAAAATATTTCCCAAACATAAAAACATGCATCGGGCTTTCCAAAGAATGGCAAATTCTCCCACCTTAAATTGCAGTTAATGGTAGTAATTAGTAGTATCTGATACTAATTTCAATATCTCACTTACATCATCAATATTATTAATATTATGAATATAGTTGCAAGAGAGAATATCCTCTCCTGTATAACTGTTATCATCGCTATTATTATTATTTATATTATAATCATTAGAGCCCTCTTCGATTGAATGTCGTTAAACCAAAACCAAAGTAATCACAACAGCGAATTAGAAGAAAGGAATGACCTCTAAGAGCCACTGAGAACTCAAAGTAAAACCGACTAAACAGCCTAAAGCGCGGGAAAACGCAGGTGACCAAGGCGTGATTGGTGAAGAGAATGGCGCGAGTCTTTTAGACCAATCACAGAGCAAAGCAAAGCAAAACCTATACCGATTCCCATAATACTTTCGTCACTCAATTTAAAATTGCTCTATAAGCGTTGTCGTTTTAAAAAATTTAGAAACGTCAGAATTTTCAAAAAATAAGTAATTTTTTTACGGTTGGCTGGTAATTTTGCAGCCACTTCTTATAAACCATCACTGTGCTCTAACGCCTCAGAAACGACATAAACGTTGCTCAGTCATGGCCCACGATATGCCAGCATGTGAGAAATACTCCACTTACCGCCACGAATTCAATGCCTTCGTGATATTTTGCACAATAATGGGGAAATATGAATTAGATAATTTCAGTTGTTGATATGGAATTTATTTAATATATATAAATATAATGGTAATAAGACCGAGTGGAGTCCAATTTGGTCTGCAATAATGCGAGTGATTAACATAATTGGACGACCGTGAAGCGGGAGTCCGATTTATTAATTACGAGTATGATGATAGACAGAATTGGACGACAAGAACTCCTGTTACCAATTGATCATAACAGTTACAATTTTCAAAAAACAACAAATACATTTAGGTCAAATATCTATGGTAGAGACAATGTCTTAAGTAAAAAACTTTCCATTTTGGAAATTCCTCAATTTTTTTTCAGGATAAGTGGTTGTTGCTATGGTTATTGTGATAAATTCTGTGAATGGTGGATGTAGCTGAGTGGGCTTAGTATGATTGGCTACTTCAACTGCCTGATTACACTGTACGATTACAGATCTACAGAATGATTAATGAAAAATAAAGCAGCTAATGCACCAATCACATTTGAGGAAATTGCAATGGTTATGAATAAGGTGCTTGGGGAAAGGCTTTACAAAGTCTACCTGACTACTGTGCCGATACCTCGTTTATTGCCCTTTTTGTTTGACCTCTTTTTCTTAATCTGGACAACGAATATAGACAAACAACTTACATGAGGGTTGTAACCCACTCCAATTACCAGAGGGCAAACACATTCTTATTGCCGGACCAGCTAAGTGATATTGGGGATCACAGACATAGGACACAGATTCACCAGTCCAGTATCGTGAGCAATGTATACGTCCATTTGATGGAGAACTCGGATCACCACAGTTGACGAGAGCTAATGATGAATAAATAAATGACCAAACAGTCAGAATAAGTCAATGGAAAAGGACAACGGAAGGCGAAGATTAGAAAAAAAAAAGGTGCGGCTTCTTCTTTCTTAGAAATGGAAAGACAAAAAAGTAAGTGTCATATAAAAAAAGCTTTAATTTAGGCTGTCATAAAAAAAAGTGTTCGGTGCTTAATTTCCAGTTTACCTCTCAGTGCCGTGCTAAAAAGAGGGCCAGAAAATGCTAAAAATCTAGTTAACAAGAAGGTACGCGCAATGAATTTAGGCATTGTTGATGAACAAAATGCGACATACTCATAGTTGTGTTGGATTCCGCGGTAACATTCTTGTCGTTATAAAAGACACATGAGTAGTTCCCAGAGTCACTTGGCTTGAAGCCATGAATGACAACTTCACTCGATATCAAATTTATTCCGTCATTCATAACTCTGAAATTAATACGTCGACCACCTTTGAACCACATGACCTTGGGTAACGGCGAGCCACCGGCTGAACAGTTTAATGTCACGGTATCACCAACATGTCGTACCTTGATTTCATCGGGAGAACTGGATACCATGTAGGGATCCACTTTACAGATAGGCAAACAAAATTAGATTTACCATTTGAATCGCTAACAGTTTGCATAAATCAAATAAAGGTTGTTTAGACTCTTATTATACTCCTTTGTTGTCTATTTGTGGGTTCTTAACATTTTTATACTCACCAACAACTTTAACGATAACCCATATCACTCTCATAACGTTTGCCATTTGGTTGGTTCCCTGGCAAACGTAAGCGCCTGCATCGTCCTCTGTTGTGTTTTGAATCATAAGTTGGGAACCGTTACTAAAATGCCTGTTGACTGAAAGCTGCTCGCCTGATCTTGTCCATGTTATCACAGGGGAAGGGTAACCAAAGATGTCACATTGGAGCACAGTGTCCCATGTCTTGTAAGCAATTATGGAACGCTTAGGTTCGGTAATAAATTTTGCTGGTACTACCAAAAAAACATTACACCACAAAATGTAAACGAAGTTCAAAATGAGACAAAATGCACACTAGGACATCCTAATAGTGTTCAGCAGTATCATAATATAGATTAGAGCACCAGTGATCCAGCAAGCTTTGACGAGACTATCGATTGAAGTTTATAAGGCGAGCTATTTATCCGCAATTTTACGCTCGCCCTGGATGCACAGTAAACGATGAATTCAAATAGTTTTTGTCGCAAGGCGTGTTGTGCGGAGAACGTTAAGCTCGCATTATAACTAGAAAGTGCATTTCTTTTAACCAGCAAATAATGAACTGGAGGTATCTGGACCTTTTTGAATTCAAAATGAATAATCTGTATAACTATAAATAGATACATTAAAGGATTTAATGAAGAGAAAAGATGAAGCTGAATGCCAACTATTGCGCTATAAAGACAGCGAGAGATTATTAATCTCTTGGAAAGACCTTTCACGCTGACATTGACGGATAACTCTGCCCTGCCCATAAGATTTTCCGCTGTACAGGTGTAGACACCACGGTCCTGGAATTGAATTTTCTCTAAGTTTAGACTCCTTTCTCCAAAGTACTTCCTCTCCTTTTCTATCAGGTGTCCATTTTTGTACCACGTGATCACGGGTTGTGAGAAGCCATTTGCTTTACATGGTATTAGAACATTTTGTGTCTCTTTTACTGTTATGGTGGGGGAAGGCTTTGAAATGAAGTGTGGCAATTCTGAAGAAAAAAATTTTTGTTAACATCGTTTTGAAAAATAAAAAGCAGCCGAATGGAAAGGCATTAAAGTTTCAGGTGAATAGGGTTAAAAAAAAAAGATTTTGAGAAAAAAAACCAACAGATTAAATAACTTACCTAACTGACCTCCACCTCTATGGTTTGTTCTCTGTTGTGCTGATTTCCCAGGGGGCCCTGGTGGTCCTCTTAGGCCGCGTTTTCCCTGAGGACCTGGCACACCTCTTAGTCCTTTTCTTCCCCTCTTACCGCTCGACCCAGGAGGGCCCTGGGGACCAGTGCGTCCAGGTATACCGGGAGGACCCGGTGGGCCTTGAAATCCCACAGAACGAAATGAAAATAAATAAATAAATTGATATAAAAATAAAATGAATTTTGTTTGAGAGAGGCGAAACAAAATTTGCATCAAGTAAGCAAAAGAGTGAATACTTCTTTCGAAGAATGTTTTTGCTGCTCTTTACAACTTACGATTCTTTAATATTTAGTTTGGTACAGCAATATCCAGTTTAAGTTTATCTATCACTGAAACTATCGCTAATCAAACTATCGATATCACTGAGTGGTATTGTGTGCAGAAGATTGACGTTATTTGATTTTGTGTTTCAGCACAGTACACATTCTTTGGGTCTCTTTTCCTCAGCCATTTGAAGGGAGCGAGAGAAAGCAGTTACCATGGTTATTGTAATGTTCCTATACACAGTTTCATCAAGCAAGACTTTTGCTTACTCTCAGAAACATATAACCTAGTAGCATGAAACATGCTTTTGTTGGTATTAATAATGGTAGCGATATATTAAGTGTTATATTATAGTTTTTTCGTGCTAATCCGGTGTACCTTTTCTCTGAAACTGCATTTAATGGTGGTTGAACCACCAGGGTATTAAGGAACCTCTTACCCTCAACGCAAACAACATTTCCCTTATTTCTTTTCACGGTCGAATTCTATGGAATGAAGAAAAGAAGAAAGGAAAAAATTAATTTAATCACTCACTACCCAAAGCCAATTTAAGCAATAGGAGTAGATACTTACAACGTTTAACCTTATAAGTCGTAAAATTAGTTAACTCTAAAAGCAAACCTTAATGGAAAAATTAATTGTCAGCCGTAAATTACCAAAATTTTAACCTTTAGCCGTACGAGCCATCACCCCATTGAGATCCTCTCATAAAACAGTGTACCAGAAAAAAAACAGTATTGAATATGATAAATGATTTTAAGTCAAACGGAAAAAGAAAGGTGAAGAAGTGAGGAATGGGACATTGAGGAAGTTGCCGAGATTAGATGGACAAAGAAGCGTCTCCGTTGTCGCTAAAACGGGTCATCAATTACATATTTCTCTCTCATTTGTCAACTGCTACAATTCTGGATGACACGGCGAGTAAGTGATTAAGACTGGATTTTTTTTCCGGTGAAAGCTCTCTTTAGAGGTTTTTTTCTATCAAATCCAGTCATTAAATTTGGTAGGTCGTTTAAAAGATTAATAAAAGGGTCTAATGGCATTTGAAAAAAAGAAAGGATAACAGAGTAAAACTTACCCCTAGCTGACCATTCAAATTCGCGCAAACACTGCTACATTTGCGGCACATGGATGTTCGTTCAACAGCTCTTTGGACGCGACCAGTTTCTTTCCCTAGTGATCCACTTGGACGAATATGTGCAGATGTTGGCGCAACAGAAAAAGGATTGGAAATCTGGTACAGAGAGTTTTTAAGCGGTGAATTTCGCTCAAGTGTTGTCAAACGCGAATCTAATCGATGCAGAGAATAGCAAGTGAAACCAAGTGAGCCTAACGTCAGAATTAAGTTGACTGAAAGGCCAAACATAAGAACGTGCGAATTCTTATTTGCTTTGGACTCCATCCTCAGTCGGCGCCTTTCCTTAGCAACAGCCTGGGTGAGGGCTAACGCAGAATGGCAAACCGATAGATATCTGTTTTGTTTTACTGCCTGAAAAGAAATCCAGTAGAATGAAAAAACTATATCTAGGTGACACGTATTATCAACTTTCGTACTCGTTTCAGTTTGAGCGTTTATTTCCGTTCTATTATGTCGTGCAAATGAGCAAAATAAACAGATTGTACGTAAAATTTGATATTATTGTCTGCTTAGACTAATGGTCTCCTAAAAGGGACGAAGGTCATTTTCGTCGTCCTTAAAACAAGTCAAGTGATTGTGGAGTCAAACCAAACAAATCATTGTCTGACCACTTCACGCTTTTAACGCGTGATATATCACGCACTTGAGTTTACAACCTCGTGTACAAGCATGAGAGGATGTGTAAGGAGATCATGTCCGCTTGCATACTGTGAAGCTCGATAACTTTGCGTGAGTCATATCTTACAGTTTGGCAATGTTTTCGTGTACTCAAGAAATAAATTTCAGTGGAGCAAGGTGACTCAAATTTCCTTAGGAATCTCTTGTTTTTTTAGAACAGGAAAGTAACAGCAAAGTTATTTCAACCTTTTTTACTACTCACGTATAATTTAACGCTAAAGCGTAATTATTTACAGTCAAATTTCATTTCCTGTTTACAACTGTTTACCTTGACACTAAATTATAATTTCTCACTGAACATTGTAGAGGCCATTAACTACGATTTAACTGTAACTGCATTGACGATTGAAAAAAATCATCAAGTTTTTACGCCTGAATTTCGTGCAAAGTTTGTTGAATATTCAAAATTCCGATCAACATCCGTTCTGCAGATAGTATCAGCTTTGAAAACATGATATACTAACTATATGATTAGCGGTACTTTAGCAAGAGGGTAGCCCAGTGGAAGGGAGGGGGGCAGGGGGTCCTGATCCATTTTTAAGCACGAATTTTAGAAACATTGACGCTTCACATGTGCTTTCAACAACATGCGTCATTTAATAGGGAAAAACGTCAAAGCTCTTTTCTTCTGTGCGAGGTTTTGAGGAAATCTTGAGGTTTTCACGAAATGAACAACAACAACAACAAAAAAAAACCAAAAAAAAAAAAACTCACGGGTCACGTATATTTCAGGGGGCAGATCACACCTCACACTGGATCAAAAATTCACGACTCACCCTCGCCTTTCTGTAAAATTCACGGCGCATCACACGTTAGTTTTGGTCTTAAACACGTGACACGTTGACGAAGGCCGTCCAAGCTATTCACAACGAACAAGTAAATCTGGCGAGAGTCACGCCATAAGTGACCAAGTCAAGATGTTCGATAAGAAAAGAAAAGAGACCATCCTTCCGGATCATCAAATACGCTCAGTCGCGAGGGTGTAATATCCTTTCCGTACAACTCAGCCAATCAAATTATGCCAAATGTAACCAACCGTAAACTATAGGGAAGCCCATCTTATTCGGTTTTAGAAGCTGCTGGAGAATTTTCCATGCTTACACTCATGGCTATCTTAATGCTGGGAGAGCAATTAATTCAAAACTGAAGACTTGGCGCAGAATTTCCCTAACTTTGCAAGCCCTCAGCAATATTACACGAGTTCGCAGGTTGGAAAACCAATTGGCCTTATGTCTTCCGTAAAGGTTATAGCTTGGTAACTACTGAATGGAGAAAGTGAGGGCGATAAAACCAACCAGCCTTCTTTTTTTTTCTCTGCTTTCACTTTACTTTGCGAAAGTTCCCTTACTTCATCAGACCAAACTTGAGCTTTAATGACGATTCAAATAGCTTATCTTCTCCTGTATAGGTACCTATTACGCATCACTCGTTTCTTCTCATTTTCTAAACATTAACCTTTTTACTCCCATGAGTGACCAAGACAGAATTTCTCCTTATAATATCGATACAAAATCGAGAAGACAAGTAATGAGAACCAAGAAAAGTATCAATTAGCAAATTATTAGTTGGTCCCATACTAAATTCTCAGAAGTAACATCATAAGAATTGTATAACAGACAGTAAGGAGAATTACTTATGAGATCTTGGGAGGGAAGGGGTTAAGCATTGAATGTTCGGTACTTACGTGATCTGCTATGTTTCTTTGCAAGTGTATGCCAACTTTTTTTGAAAATCTCCATCTTTACTCTTCCTTTTCTCCTCTGGTTACTTTTCACCTCTTTTAATGTTTTTCTACCTTACCGGACTTATATTTTGTAGTCATTTGCAGTCTTCCCCAGTCTTGGTCATTCATCTTCTTTCTTTGTTTATCGTTACTTCTATTTTAACAAACTATTATTCTGAAGTCATTTACAATCCTTGTCAATCTTCTTCATTCATAGTCATCCTTGTTACTTTTGGATTTTATTGTCGCCTAGCTCTTTTATCTTTGCGTGCCTTACTAAACAGGCATTTGGTAGATTCCCTCGAATTAAAGAGGGTTTTTCGAGGCACAAAATCTGACATTACATGTCACGATACAACCTCTTTGAGTGGCAAAAATTTTTCAACTCTAAAAAGTGTGCTCTTGTAAACCTAACCTACACTCCTAAAAAAGGGCTGTGATAGACATCTACACTTAAGAAAGTTACTTCCGCCGTTCTTGTATCAAAGATACGGAAAACGCCAAATATTCCTCAGGCCGACAGCATAACCGATACATGACGCTGTGAAATAATTTTTTGAGGTCCATTTTTCGCGCTATTCATCACAGCTTGCATCGGAGCTTTCGCTTACCGTTATAACAACAGGTTTGGACCTTAATCGTCATTTGTTCAACTTCTTACGTTAATTTTTGAACTCAGCTTTTCAAATGCAAGCTCACATCTCCCAATGAATCTGCTTCCTTGCTGACGGAAATCAAAGCGAGAAGTATAATGATGTCATAGAAGGTAATGAAGCAATCTGGTGCTGATGTCATTGATCAGCTGATTATTATGGTGAAAAATTGAGTGTAATTGACTAATGACCTAAATTTTCTCTTGATTGAGCAGCTCTGTGATCAATCTGCTTCTTTATTTTATTATCGAGATCAAAATGACTGACTTCAATTTCTTATTCTGTTTCCTCACGTGACACTTACGACATGGATATCGTTGAAATTCATAAGACACGTCATAATTGAACGTAGTAGTGGCCTGTTTCTGTGGCTCGCTAATAGATCACAAAAACCACCATTAAAATGGTATCCCCAACACAAAAATCCAAAAAATTTGACTATTCAACTGCAAACTCTGGTTGGCTCACGCGATAATCTTATCCACCACTTAGTAAAGTTTACAAACTCAAAACAGTGTATGTGCACGCGCTTTGCCACATCGTTTCACTTCGCCTACCACACTAGTTCAGTCGTCTTCTTTACAGTCCTTAACAGCACGTCACTGCTACGCTCTAAGAGTCTTAATTAGCACAGAGCCACAAACAGAAAAAACAAAATCAAAATCCGAATAAACTAGGCCATTCAAATAATCCAATTATTTTTAATAATTTGTTACCTGCCAGGCACAACCTGATGACTCATCAAGTGTGGGGGCTTTTAATGTTTGCCGAGCGATTGTTGATATGCACGTGTTGGTGGTCGAACTTTTGTTACATTTGCATGATTTTACTAGTAACCCCATCTTGTCAATTTACAGCAATTAACAACTGAGAACAGGATCAAGTCTAAACGGCTTCTTTAAATTTGATGTGATTAAAAAAAAATCCCTAAACTGTGGCATGATTCGTGAAGGATACCTGTGCACGCATTGCACGCACATTTCCGAGCCTCAATTTGAATAACAACAGTTTGAGCACGGTAGTCGATACGCACGATCTTATCCCAACTTGGTTGTTACTGCGATATGTGCATTAGCATCTTTTTACTTGGTAGTTTTTTTTCTTTGTTTTCGTTGTATGCACGAACTACCAAGCGCTAGGCCACAAGGGACTCTTAGACACTTAAACATCCTTCATTATGCACATTTGTACCTTGCACGTTTAGTTTTAGTTCAGTTGGCGTCCAAGTTCAAGTTGTGCCGTTTCTTGTATACGAAAAACGCCGATAAGGTTTGTATGTTTTGCTTCTAGATTTTGTACCTTTGGCTTTAGAATTCTATAATGTATCTGCAGCATTTGTTCCTTTGTTTTTTTAACCGTAGAACAGACTCTTAATGAAACGACATTTTCTTTTTAAACCTGGACAAGATTGAGTGTATCGTCGGTGAACTGTTCAAGAATAGAGTGAAATTGGTGTGCAGATCTTATCTCAGCTTGGGTACTTTTCTGAACAGGTTTCTATTACACATGATAAGGGGAGAGAACAGTGCGTTTCCTTATTTCACATTGTTTCCCGTGAATTTCTTAAATGATGGCCAGAGAGCAGATGAAGGAAAAGTACTTAATTGTACACACACGCTGAGGAAAACTTCCGAGAAAGGAACAGGAAAATGAAGATTATCAACAGCCAGATGAGTTTACAATGGTGTGATATTTTCCACAAAGACAGATCGACTTAAACGGCTTTAGAATAATTCGCAAGATCCGGAAATCACACCCCTACGAGGTAAGACACAAAAATCAACTACCACTGATTCTTTGGCAAATCAATTTTCAACGGTATGATATTTTCCACAAAAAACGATCGACTAAAACGGCTCTGGAATAACTCGCAAGATCCTGAAATCACACCCCCACGAGATAAGACAAAAATTAACTATTTCCGATTCTTTTATTCATTTCAACATTCAGTCACCGCATGAACGCTCCCTAAGATTTTTTCAATCACAGCCCACGGAAAGGTCTGTTTTCGTAGATGAATGGGAGTAATCGTCAATCTTTTGACTGTCAGACACTTAAATCAATAATCCACGCAGGTTACTCTTCTCTGTTCACTTTTAAATGGCAAGGAAATTCTCTGTGAGTAAATTCAAATGGGTGTTAAAATTTAAAAAGTCGTAATAATTAAACGTTTTTTCCCTTTCATGGTGCCTGAAAATCTTTTCTTTCTTCCGTCTTAAACTGATGTTGATTGAGGCAATTTCTCTGATTTCGAGGGAACTATTACAGATTCCATCCACTGAATTTCTTTAGATTCTACAACGCAATTCATGGACTGAGATCAACACTATGACCAGAAGTAAAGAGCAAAGTAGAGAGCAAGTTAAGAGAAGGAAAGAACATAACTGGTTAAAAAGAACTCAAAATGACGTGACCTTTTGAATGTGTTATTCTTTTAAGAATTCTAATAAATGAGGCTTTCTTCCCTTGCAAGCCGTTATGTTTGCGTGCTGTCAACTTGCCTATTAAGCACGCGAGAGGAAAAACATAACCTTCAGGGAATTGTCTTCGACAAGAGGTAAGGCCCTTAGATTTATCAAAACTCGCAGAGAACGCATCTGTCTCAACAGCACGAGGCCAAAATAACTTGTGATTGTCGGTTATTACAACAACACGCTGTACTTCTTGTTGATTAAGCAATGGCAATAATAATTCATGACGTTCAATTCCGTCTGTAATCATACGATTGATTACTACTGTGGCCACAACTGTCACGGCAAAAGAAATAACCTCGCGGCAAAAGGAAAAGACTCCTAGCAAAAGGAAAAACCTCACGGCAAAATAAAAAACCTCACGGCAAAAAGAAAAGACTCACGGCAAAAGAAAAAACCTCACGGCAAAAAGATTAACCACGGCAAAAGTAGAAGACTCGTACAAGAGTGTATACGATTTTGCCGTGCAATTGAAATGATAAATGAATATGGTTTTTATTGGGAAATAATTGATTTATTTAACTATTCATATTATAACTGGAAGCCCAAACCAGTACTTGTTTTAATTTACAACTTCCCCATCATCATTGATCACATCTGATGATATTTCCGAGACTAATAATTGAAAAAACTTTTCCTTACTCCAATAAAATCCATGATTATTCCTTCATTTCTAACAAGCTCTTTGATGTAACGACCGTATCTCTGGAACTAACGTTGTCTTACTTTTCTTCATTCGACATGGACCGTTTTTGTTTTAGTAATCGGCCCCGCCGGTTGTGATTCATGTCAAAACATAACTTCCTTCCATACACCACACAACAATTTTAAGACTTTGCCGCTCCCATCTAAGTTACAGAGGGAAAAATGACAATAAAGGTTGTCTCAAATACTCGATCCATTGTTGTTTTCCGACTTACTTTCCTGCTTCTTTTCTTTCGCGATTCTTGAGCGGGAAACCGACGCAAGCGCATTCCAGCGGTTTCTCGCTTCAAACTAAAATCCCCAAAACATAGGCAACAAAATGCCCCTACTACGTGAGGTTATTTTTTTTTTGCCGTAAGTCTTTTATTTTTGCCTTGAGACAGGAGACCATCACTTGGAACCTTCAACCATTCTGTATTTTTGTCACGGCGTTTTCACAGACACGTCTATTTTTAGTTTGAATTTACCGCGAATTAGGACTCCCCACGAGAGTACATCGACCAATCAAGATTCGCGCCTGGTTAATTTCTAACTTTACTCGTCAATATATCGAAAGAAAAACAGCAGAGAGATGCAATGCTTCTTGCGATAGTTCGAGTGCAGATTCATGTGAACGAAGGCGTCCCAAGCTGATGTCTCCGATTAATTCATAAAACCGTCGCATGTTGTGTGACTCGGTGTTAATTTACGGGAGGAACCGTTGAGAAATTGAACATGTTATAAGGAATAGCATGGGGAACGAAATATGATCGATTTACCACGATAAATATTTCGAAATATGAACATTTTACTCGTTAAATCAATAGAATTTACTCACATCTTTTGTGTCCGTTGCGGTCTCCGGCGTTCTCTGCCGTTTTAAGCTTGCTTTGCCGTCACCGTTATCCTGTTATACAACGATCGAAATCGAAGTGCGCAGCGTTGACTTCGTCTTATAACAGGAATAACAGTGAGCTTGGGACTCTTGTGGTGTGAACATTTTGAAAATACCTCGGGAAGCAGCAGTTCCGAGGAAAGTTCTAGTGAAGATGAACCTGACTCTTGACTGTTCAATGATTAAAGTGACGATAGGCAAAGTGATGGGCTCCTGGCTTCTCTAGCATTCAGGAGGCGGTCCGCCGGACTGTTCAGCGACACTCTAGAGTTACTGCGCGGCAATGAAAAATTATTTCAGAAACGAAGTTGCCAATTTACCAAAAATCCTCAATGGCCCAAAGGGTAACAAGACATCTAAGACTGCTGCGTCTGTTGAAATGCTTAACGGAATCGTTAATCCCCCGTTGTACCTCCACCAGAGAGAAATTTAGCCAAGCGAACCGGTCAGCCTCGAACGCTCTGACTTCGAGGAGCAGCAAGAAAACAGCGGGAAACAAGACGAAGAGGAAGATGGAATATTGAAGTTCGATTCCCCGTGTGATGATGGTGACATTCCTTACGGTGACCATAGACTTCAACGGATCAATGCTGGTTGAGAAAATCATCTCCTACCGAAAAGGCCCTCCTAAGTTTAGGAAATGGACTTAGACAAAATTGTATCATCGGGATCGGGATTGGCCAGTATAAACCGGCGGGATTAAGGGATTGAGAAAAAATTTTAGTCGGGATTGTGGGATTGAAAAACGCTATTGGAGTCCCTCTTTTACTTTTTGCCGTGAGGTTTTCTCTTTCTCCGTGAGGTTTTTTCTTTTGCCGCGAGTCTTTTTCTTTCAGTTTTTCCTTTTTTCCGTGAAGTTTTTTTCTTTTGTTGTGAGTCTTTTCCTTTATGCCGTGAGGTTCTTACTTTTGCCGCGAGGTTATTGCTTCTGCCTTGACAGTTTTGGGCCACAGTAGATTATAAAATCGAATTTCAAGTGCATTGGGATCGGTAACGATTTGGCGCCCAAACAAGAACCCAGTGCGCATGCTTTCAGCGTGACTGACCGACTCGATCTTAAATGACTGAATGTAGTAGCTGATTAGGATTCCACGGTATTCAGGTATCCTTTCGCTTCCTTCCAACTTTGAAAGTATTAGGAAATCAACATTGTAGTTTCATTTAGTATACTAACAAGTGCATAGGATCTTTTAAAGTTCTGTTACCGAGCGATTCAACGATCGAACGAACATTAATTTACATACTGCTTCATAATATAAGAAGGTAATAGGCAGAATTTTTGCATTTACAAATAAAGGGATTGCATGTTCTTTTTTATCAACAAAGTAGATTAGATGTAATACTCGCTTTTGGAGAACAACAATTTTGTTTAGATAGTTTTTTGACGCATTACCCCAAGCAACGAGTCTATAAGTGAAATAAGGTAAAATCAAGGATTTATAAATATTTGTGAGTACAGATGATGGAACAAAGTGTCTCAGCTTAGCAATCATTCCTATGATCTTACTTATTTTAGTGATAACACAGTCCAAATGGTTTTTCCAAGAAAGATTTTCATTGATCAAAACACCTAAACACTTGATATAACTCTTGTGTTCCAAGCTGACTCTTCTATTTTTTTCACTATCAAATATACTCTTCCTGAAGTCATTATATAAAACTGTGAGAAATGATCAGAAACGTCAGTGATGATATTTCCACTAATTAAAACTTGGTTGGGATTGTTAACAAAAATATTATCAATAAGAGAGGCTGACATTCTGTGTACACATGCTAGTTTGTTAATAGTTGGAAGGAGATAACTGCTTTGTAAGGCCAGTAAGAAGTCCTGGCTGTATTGAGATTTCTCGGTTTTCAGGAGAAATAGGTTGAAATCGCACAGTAAATAGATTGTTTTTCCTGTGGAAGCTAGCTTTTTGATTGTATCACTGAAATATTCAATAAAACAACCTGGAGAATTGTGTTGGCGATATATGATGTCGCATATGACATTCTTCTGTTTGCTAAAAGAAATTTAGATCCACAATGCCTGAAAGGCTTCATGTGACTCCTTTTCAAGCACTGTGTAATTAAGGTTTTCATCAATAAAGAGCCCAACACCTCCAGAGGCCAGTGGTGTGGGCACGTGCTCAAAAGCATAAGCTGGAATTTTGGTAGCAAAATTTTGATTTGTGTGGGTAATTTTCGTCTCAGTATTCCCAATAATATTGAAGTGGAAATCTAGATTCTCTAAATAGTGAGTTACAAGTTTTTCAAGATTATTGTTTAAACTTACAATATTATGAAAAATTGAAAAACTAGATTCCAATTGCTTCTTTGTTAAACTATTGCTGTTTTTTTTAAAATTATGTGGAGAGAAGTAACGACTATAAATTTTATGACTGAATTTTTCAATGATGCCTCTCATAAACTGTGGCCTCTTGTTCATTTCATTCTCAGCTAGCTTTATAAAACTTTTACAATTTTTCTTTGTTAATGGGTATCATTATGACAACTATGCTATTTCTGATTATTATTTCTACAAAAATTAGTCAAAAGATTGAGGTGCAGCCTATACACAGGTGTGGCTTAGTGGTGGGTAAATAGAGTTCCCTTGGCCCTTGGGCAGGCCTTCAAGTACAACATCATGCTAACAATTCTCAGCTGTCATCATGCTATTCTGCTCCAACTTGAATAATCAAAACAGCTGCAAGATTCTAGAAATCCCGGAGATTACTGGAACATGGCCTATATGGTAAATGCTGTATATTCAAAGGAAAAAGCTAGAAGAGATGTGGTTAAAGATCAAAATGGAAAAAGAGCAGAATATAACACTCATCTGGAAACAGGGACCTAAATTGTGGATCTTGCTGAAATCTCTACACACTGGGCAATAACTTGCCAAGGAATTGGAAGAACATGGAGGGATTGAAGTGATTGAAGAACTGGCTTGTAGCTGCTGGTGAACTTATCCTTAACCGCTTTCCTCTCCACTCTCCTCTCTGCTTGAAACATTTTATTTTTGTCATCAGAGCTGGTCAGTTAGATATTCATTGATCAGAAGCCAACCAACTTACTCTTATCAGTTAGTTTTATGGCTTTTATTCTTTTTGAAACTAAAGCAGTACCATCTTCTAGGGCACCTTTCCCTTTCAGGTTATCTGTTAAAGAGCCAATCAACATTGATCTGATTGCAGTGAATGGATGGATCCAATATGGATACACCATCTGCTGCATCCATGAAGTGAGATGCTGGAAGCTCATCCATGTTAGAATTAACTGCCTGTGCAAAGGTGTTCATAGATTCAAGGACTAATTCTCAATTACTTGACACTTGACACTGTTATTTAAATAACTTAACATTTAAGAGACATACCAAAATACTTACTAATAAGCACAAAATGTCATTCAAAACTTGCAAAAAGAAGAAAAATTTGCTCAACTTCATAACGCAAGTATCTTGATATTGCAGTCAGGACAATTATTTTTACATTTTCTATCTGGTTAACAGTATGTGTTAAAAACCAAGCATTTTTATTTTCAAATAGGTTGTAAAGTAATTGATCCATTGATGTTTTTTTACAGCACAGACCAGGGATCACACTGAGTAACTCAGGAGGAACATTTCAAGATTAAAGATCCACATCAATTGTGGACAGAAACCAGACTTTGAACATCAAATTTATAATCAATTGTCAAATAAAGGTGAACAGAAAGATCATATTACTGAAGAGGTTTGTTCTTTTTAATGAATATGTTTGTAAAGTTTTATTTCTAGCACACATGGCTTTTGTGATGATGGCTGGCAAAATGCCTTCACAAGTCCCAGCTACTAGTTATAGTTCCTACTAGCAGTTTCATGCTACTGCAGCCTGTAGTGTCTTAAGTTGAACTTAAATAACACAAACGTCAAGCAAAAACTAGTTGTGGGGATCTGAATTGGGTTTCAACCTATAATGCTTTGTTTTCAGTGAACCAACATGTACTATTAAGGACAAAATTGTTGACAAACTGACCTTTGTAACCCCTATTCCTTCAATTTTATATCTTTTGCCCTCATTAGTTAACCGGTTTGACCCCCCCCTCCCAAAACAATGTTGTATAGTGTTTCCATGAACACTTAGCTACATACAGGTAGCATTGAATGAGGGAGGGGGGATCTTGTCATTGACAATGTTATTCTACACATAAATAGGACTCTTCAAATATATTTCAACTAATTTTGATGCTGATTGTAGTGTGGATTTGCATTAACCCTCTCATTTAGGTTGGTGGTATTCTCCAGCCTATCAACAAACAGCTTGTCAACAGAATGCAAGAGATGAAAAGACACCATGAGCAGTTTGTCTAAAGGGATATATTTGCAGGCCAGTTACTCCACGGCCACTACCAACAAATAAGCTTTTCTGGCCAACAGACCCACATATCCCCAGCATCTATGAAGATGTGGTCTAACATTGACCAGGAAAACCTAAAAGGGAAAATACAGCTTCAGTGTTGAGAGATCCTCAAGTTTTATTTCAGGCCATGTGCTCTATCATCACGAACAACAAGTTCTACTGTTTAAGGAGGTTGTGATGAAACAACAAAAGCTGAAACTGTGTCGTTTGCACACCAAAAAAATCGCAAAAGTAGCTGTTAAATCAATTTAGAAAGGAGATTACACCTTAATGCCATTTACAAGACCATGAGGTATGACTTGCCACTATTCTTTCTGGTTGTTAAAACCAAAGTGAACTGTATAGGGGTGGGCTCTTTCATTACGCAAAGTGAAACAACAGCTGCAATACAAGAAATGTTTGCAATCTTTCTTGATTAGAATGCTACTTGGAAGCTCTGATATTTTTTGATAGACTTTTGCCAAGAGGAAATAAATGCAATGAAGCAAACATTCACAGGTATGGAATTAATGATGAAGATTGAAAATGTACTTTCTTGTGAAAACAACAGCAGTCACTTGGAGGTTGGTTAATCAATGCACCTGTGTGGTGCTGTAAATTTGTATCACAGATGCATTATTTTCACACTTCTTGCAAATACACTAACCAACTAACACAAGTCTAAATTAATGGCACCCTTGCATACTTTCACAAATCCAGTGTACTACAAATGGACCCCACACATCTTCTCTGTCAGCACCACTGTTGGGAGAGTTGGCTAAGGAAGACTAAAAATGTAGGTTTTGACTTTGCTTTGTGCTGTTGCCAAATCAACATCAAAGGATTAATTTCAGAAAAATGTGGCTTCCCTGCAGGATAATAGCCTCTGGATGGCAAATCCAAAGCTAAGGAACTGGTTTGATAAAACATTGCTGGTAGTGATGATTGTTTCACTCTGTTTTTATGGTTTAGCACTGCTGATAGTAAGTTAAACATGGTTTGACATCACTGGCTTATTGAAGAACTTCATGGGGAAAGAAAGAGAAAAGTCATACTGGTAAGTCCAAATTCCTCTTTTCTGACCATTGTCTCTAGCTTATAACATTATTACTGTGCAAATATTTCTTAAACAGGAAACTCTGAACTATTTCGTTTTTAATTTTTTTTACATACGGTTTAAGGAAGTGCCTCAATTAATTTGCATAACAGTGATCAGGTATTCAAACATATGATCTTTGCCATTTTAGTGATGAATGTGAGCATTCAGAACACTCAACCTGTTTGATATTTATCTTTTTTATGATATAAAGGGACTTACATATTACCTTATACCAGTAAATCTTTACACACCATAACTTTATGAGCTCCATGGACAACATGATGACAATATCCCAGCATGTTTTGTGTTTCCTTTACAGAAATTCTGGATTATGGTAAAAGAGCCCTTTTCCCAATGGGAATTGAGAACTGATTCTATGTTAGTATTAGATCAAAGGGATTGCTGCTTGGCTGCTCAGCTGATAGTTGTGTCAATTCTGCAAAGTGGACCTTCACCATCATTTCTTCACCAGGCTGTTTTTCAATATTTATTTCATGGAAAGTATCATCAGTTAATCATCAAAGCACTCGAAGGAGCAGCATTAAAGGTAATTAAATAATTTTGCTATTGTTTTTAGAGGGGGCACCAAATAATTATCAGCCATGATTCATTTGATAAATTCTTTGGATACTTTCCTAAATGAAAAGCTTGAAAAAACTTTCCATTGCTAATTATTATAGAGAAGGATTATTTGAATAATAAGACAAATTTCGTTTCTGGCTAGTTATTTCTTTTGAAGAAGGTTACTGATACGAGGTTTCTGATGTTTTGTGGGGTTGCTGAGCCATGAATTTCAGGTATATCCTGTGAAATTCACCAAAACATGCAAAATACCACAATTCCGCTAAAAATCTTAAAGCCAAATACATGTTGCTATAGCATATTTGAAACTTACAATATACAGTACCGCACATAGGTACGTTGACAGTCCCTTGAATCTGGATCCTCGATACTCGCTAACTGCAAGGATCAAGGCCTAAGTCAAGTTTCGAGACGCTAGAGTTGAGTATCGAAACCCTTGAAACTCAATTCGAGATGTTCAAAGATGGGAAACAAAAGAGTTTTCATGCGAGTAACTCTTCACATGATTTAAAATTCCTTTCCTTTAGTTTATTCCATGCAATGAAAATCTGTATGGTGTGCATCACTGCTGATG
Source organism: Pocillopora damicornis (assembly GCF_964200805.1). Taxonomy (NCBI): domain Eukaryota; kingdom Metazoa; phylum Cnidaria; class Anthozoa; order Scleractinia; family Pocilloporidae; genus Pocillopora; species Pocillopora damicornis. The sequence continues at coordinate 12,441,468 of NC_142682.1, forward strand.
GGGCAAAACTTCGCTTGAAATATAACACTTGTAACACGTGTCGGAAAGATTGTTCTCTACCAAAAAAATGTGCACTTAAAACGTTTACTAGATGAGGGTAAATTTTACCCGAATGGACCCATCAGAGTGCTTTGTTTCTAAGGTTTCCTGCAAGGTAAAGTTTACTTGACAAGAGTAAACTTTAGCAGTAGCAATTTGCAGAACAGAGCACATAGGTGGGCTGCATCGGTGCAGAATAATTACATTCTTTCAATTTTAGCTTCCTAAAATCAAATTTTGGGATTTAGTGATCAAATAGGATGCAAAACAAAAAATCTGTGTTTAAATTATCCCTTCTTTCCGGAGAAATAATTCATTATTCGGTTCAGAAGTAGTTGTGTTTTAAGTCCTTATCACAATCAGCAAGGATTTCTACTCTGCAATACACGATAAATTACATGTTACTTGTATTTCTGAGTTCCAAATGGCCAGATGTTATTGTATGAAAACGTTTTTTTCAATCATCAAATCCTAATTTTCAAGCTTTTCGAAGAACTCCAACGCTACACTGAGCCAAACCCTCCCTCCGAGTAAAGTATGTTATTCACCCTGGGTAAAGTTTGTCTTGAGTAAAGTTTACTCAGAGTAAAGTAAATGCAGAATAAAGTTTACCAGGAGTAAAGTAAATGCAGAATAAAGTTTACCAGGTGTAAAGTTTTTCTGAAGAATTTTACTTGGGAGTAAAGTTTACCATGAGTAAAGTTTACCCGATACTGAATGGTGGCTTTCCTGTGATATCCGATTGAAGGCCATCTGGTTTCCAACTCAAATCTTGCAAAGAGCACTGTTGAGTTTTACTTCTGTTGTCGCAAAACCTTTTGATGTATTCAAGCGGTCCATTTGCTTTCTGAAAATCTTCATTTCCAGATTTGCCAGGTATTGTTTCTTAATTGCGTATTTGGTGCGTACTTATCAGACTAATTTTGAGTAACAATGCGCATGTATCATCACTTCTCAAAACGGCCTGTGTAATTGTACTAAAAGGAGGCTTTTCCTTTGTTTTATCAATAAGTTTTATAGGTCAAGTTTACTGTACACCAGTAAATCAGGTATGTAATCTTATCGAAGTGTCTTATCTGGCAGCGTTAGCAGCGTAACTTGTAAGTTTGCGATTGATTGTTCATCAAGCTGCCGTGACAATGTCCTCCATTATATTCCTTTCCAAATTTAATTTTCTTTACAATTTAAGAAAACGTTAACATTTTAAATTGTAATATAAGGTGTGCAGCGTTTTGCTTGCCATTAATGTGGCACATGTAAATAAAAAAAAAAATATAGTTTCAAACCAACCCTCCTTTAATTGGTAAACATCACAAGCATACTCACATCCGAAGTCTATAATTTTTATTATTATTCTGCTGATCTTCAGGGAAGGAGGGCCGCAGCACAGGAGGAAATATCAAGAATCCGCAACGGAAACGTGGAAGAAATATGTGAAACCGTTGCGGAAACACGACGGTTAACACGCGTTTCCGCTGTCGGTTTGGTGACGTTTACTCGTGTTTCCGTTGCTGCGGTCACAGCAGAACCGTACCACTTTTTTTGCATGTTTCCGTCAGGTTTCAGTTGGCGGAAACGAACGTCTTCGCAAGTGTAACTTCATGTTAACATGTGCGGAAACACATGGTAACGTTGCGGAAACATTAATTTTTCATATTTCCGTCGACGTAATCAGACCTAAACGTTCACGGAAATACAAGGTTGCGTTCCGGAAACACGTTTTTCTCTTGTTTCCGTTGACGTAATTAGACAGAGTGTCGACGGAAATACTAGGTTACTTTTCGGAAACAGATTTTTGTCTTATTTCTGCTGACGAATTCAGACTTAGAGGGGACGGAAACACTAGATTTTGTTCCAGAAACACTTATTTTTCTTGTTTCCTCTATATATCGGACTCTTTCAGCACTCGCTATTCTTCATCTTCCTTTTCCATTGCAGTACAGGTAAATATGTTGTGATCGTGCGGTTTTATATAGCCCATACCAGACTTTAACCGTCCGTTTGCGAAATCTATGCTGCACTATGTAGAATCACACATATACAAGAGCTATATTTTCTTTACAGCTTCAATAAATTTATTTTATTCTCCTTTTCTTCAATCGATCGACCGGTGGCAATTTTTATTATTTAAAAAGTACGCATATATTCGCTCCTCGTCCTTGTCATTTAAACATAACATCCCTGAAATTCCTTACTTAACAAATAAACATCAAGAAAAACTTAAAGTATATATGAAATGTCAAATGTTCTGAAAATGTATAGAATTAGTCGCTGCGGACAGCCCAACGAGGGCCGTTAGTTGGGTGAGGGCGTGGTGATTCATCCTCAGTCCGATTGACACGTGCACTTGTGCGACGTTGCTTCTCAGTTAGTCCGGCCAAATACGCCTCATCCAGTTTCGCTTTAATATTTCTCAGTTTACTCTTCTCCCATTAAAGCTTTTTGATCTTTCGTGGTTTTGGGCCATTCCTTGATTGTACTGCTTCGTCTTCGCAGCTTTCCTCCGACGACATATAATGTAACGCATCTGGGGAAGACAGAATTTCTCGTGCCCTTTTCTTGTCTCCATCAGACAGCACGGTCGAATTGTCCAGACAAGACAGTCGTCGAGAAAGTTTTTAAAGGGAATAAATGATCGGGACAGGTGAGAATCTTGTCAGAGCACTACTGAGAAGTCAAATCATTGCTACAGCTGCCATAACTGCCAATTCAGTAACATGATTTTAAGGAAAAGCTCGGTTACGAGGCTAAGCTGATGCTTGAAATAGACAAAAAACACGAAAATCAGCTGCCCTAAAGATACACACACTTTATCACTGGAAGGCCTCAGTGTATGAGTTAATTGGGGTTTAATTTACCTCATGTTCTTACGTCTTCCTTGATTTATTTACTCTTTTTATAATGAAATGAAAACTGATTTCAGTAATATCAGAGAACGTTCTGTTTTTCAGGAAATGCAGTCCTGGCCTTTAGTACTGTGAACCAAAGCCCTACGATTAATCATATTTACTAACTTAATCTATTTGAGAAATATTGTCTATAAGGGCTTTACACTTCCCATTACACAAACACTAGACCTGGATGAACACATTAAATAAATCAACTATCACTTGGAAACGTAAAATTAAGTTGTATCAAGTCGAAAGTTATCATTCTTCTCTAAAGTTCCATAATGGAACTTTCATAATGGAACTACTTTAATGGTACTTAAGTGATCACAAACTGATTATACTGTTATCACATCATTCAGTCCACATGTACCTATGAGAACTGTTTTTTTTTTACTTGTTTCTATAACAACTTATAACATTAAAAACTTAATAATATACTTCAAGGGGAAACGTAAAGAAAATATTTTATTTCAGTTCTGCCCCGGTAAACTTTACAAAGAACGAACATGCAAGGCTTAAAGCAGTACACTTCATGTTCAACAATTCTAAAAACGCTATGTTCTTTTATTGCGACTAAAAGGCAAAATTCCACCAAAACTTGAACGTCATAAAAATATGATTCATTTGTGGGTAGAAATTTGTGCAAGATGTTTTGTTTCCTCTATTGATTTAGTTCGGCTTGTGATTGATGTCTGTACCGTCCATCGTTTCATTCTTGCAAAACACATGTTAATTTTTTGCAAGTGATAAAAAAGGGATAATATTTGTAAGTGTTTACCCTTGGTAGGTGCGGATGCAGGCTTGAATGGAGGTCTAGTGGACAGAAGCGAAAATGAGAACCCAAAGTCTATCACAAGTCGATCTCAATGAAGTCAAGGTCATGAGCCTTTTGGGATCAGGAGGGTTAGGCTCTGTCTTTGAAACAATGCATGATATTTGAGTACATTCACAAGGAACAGTTGAGCAAATGATGACACTGTAGTTGTTGTGAAGACAACAAACGGTATTTCGGTTTAGAAAACTCAGGGTTTAATTTCACGGTTTCTTTAGTTTTACATTTTCATCTCGACTCTAGCGACGACTCCGACAACTACCTCGAAAACCTGACCGCGTGCGAATTACAAAATAAGAGTAACTGTCAATAAAAAAAAATGAAATCTGATCACTCCAAAACCTACGCGTACAATTGCGTGACGCGTGACTCAAAGTGTCTTTTGTCCAGTAGTCTTCTACATGGTTTAATGGCACGCAAGGCTTCTGACAGGTTTTAAACACATGCTCTTATAACCATTACATCACTAAGTGAGCCTCTAAAAAATATATCTTTTTCCAGCTTTAAGCAAAATAAAGAAAACACAGTAGCATTATTTACTTTACAAAAGCAACAGTCGCCCACCATCCAACCCACCATGACTATTTGCACCCAAAAATTTCTACCAGTGTCATCCTGATGGGGAGAATTTGTCTTTCTAAAAAGATTTTGAAAAACCACGTGCATATTTACTTTACTGTTTCAAAGAAGCCATGTAAGATCATTTTAATCAGTTAACAAAACCTGTTGTAATCAAAGTTGATCTGCTTTTATTGATACGATAACTCCAAATGCAGATAGTTTGAAACTTCCAGGAACTGTTGCCCAATAAATTTAACAAGGCTGCTTCTTTTTTTTGCTGCTCCTTTGTTAGCTGTGGTAGCTTATGACCCACTATTATCTGTGGAAGTGTGGTGTTTTTACTCGGCACTTCTATTCGTGTGTCATAGAGAAATGTGGATAATGTTTTGATCATTTAATTTAGGCAGTTATGGCCTTTCAATTTTTCAAGATTTTAAGATGACAGGTACTAGCTACTTACAGGTGGAAATGTTGTCTCCTTCTTTAATGGTCTTTGTAACTTGTTGTCTTCTCGAGTTGGTCTCAAGTTTCTCTCTTTTGCGCATCTCTGGTTTCGTACAGGCGTTGTTTTAGAAGGATACATGTGCCACATTTTGTGAACTTGGATTCATGCAAAAACAGATACACATCACAACAATGTGATGGTAATTTGAGATTATGCAAAAGTGTCATAAGTAAGTTTTAAAACTCAGTGCAACAAATTTCATACCACATGAGTTGTGATCAATCATTTTGTTGGCCATGAAAATATATGTTTTGGGATAGCAAAATTCATTGTCAATGAGTACTCAGTGAAATCCTTACAAAGGTATGCCACAGCCTGTGAGATGATAAATTCATGGGTCTTGAAAACTGGTCAGTGGTTAATCCAATACTGATTTCATAAGAAGATCGTTTTCATGACCCATGGAAATGACTTGTTACAAATTTGTCTACTTGGTGTGTGCAGCATTTAATAATTATCACGTGTGAATATTCATCAACTTCTCATCCTATGTGTTCAGTGTTTAAGTTAATAAGGAACAAGAAAGGTAAAAAATAATTGCCTATCTATTAGGAAATTACAGTTAAAACTAGTTTTTTTTAATGTAAGAAGTGTCTGGCTGCAGATAGCCAGAATCAAAATAAATTAAAATTTCAAAAATTAAAGTTGAATTATCCCGTATATTTTATAATTGTAATAATAAACATTTATAGAGCTTTTAAAAGTATGCACATGTTCAAAAGTGCTTTGCATTACATCAAGCGTTACTAACTAGCACTTAGCGCTCTCCTGAAAAGAAAAGCTTAGAGCTAGGCTGCTACAGGATCTGATTGGTAATGGCACTTGCCTAAACAAAATACATTTATATCGAAAATTCAAAGGATGTAAAAACACATTGCTTGATATGTTATTTAAGGTGACTTTTTATGTTGCTTTTGTTAGAAAGAATAATGTCTCTGGTAATTGACATTGGGGAAGTTGGATTAACAATCTATAGTATGTAGACACAGCGGCTACATAGATGTGTAAATCAATATAAAGTTTGGAGGCTTCTCATCCCAGAGTATTCCTAGTTAACTCGTGCTACGGAAAATGGGGTCCAACACTGGACTGAATAGTTATATTTCTAGTAAACAGACTTACTCTTATCTGTACTACTATAATGTTCATGTTCGTGGTGTAGTCCACAGTTGCAACTGTTAAAGGTGGTGAAACACAAAAGTCCTTTTTTTCTGTCAAATTCTCTTCCCACCATAGACCAAATGTGAAGTCAAATTGTTCTTCCTTGAACACATTGAGAGCTGTCCATGGGAATTCCTTTGAGGCAGAGGGTTGCTTAAAAAGTCGTTCAATTATTCCAAACTTCTTCTTTCCTGATTTGCAGCCAGCAAATACACAATATTAGCTCTTTTTTGTTGTTGGTTGAACACATACAGGCATTCACGGTAGAGTTCTGCTTACCTGCAATACTGTGTTGTGAAAACTACAGTTTGAAGGCCTGCTTGGAGAGCATTTAAACCTCTCCATAGTGTGGTTGTAACTGACCTCCTTAAGGTCTCTATAATGAAAGTGATTAATAAATATATAGAGTATAATTAACAATGACAAACAAATTCTACAAAAGTTTAAAATTCTAACAAATGTCATTCTATGAATGCAATTTTAAGTTGATAATGTTTACAGGTGGAAAGTGAAAATTAATTTTATGTCTTAATTTATTAGCAGCATTTATCCAGGCTGGAGAGCTGGATGGAATGGGAGCCTGCAGAGAATTATTTAAATATAAAAAAATATGTGTAGCAATGTAAAGTGCAAAAAGTTCAGCAGCAAGCTTGGATTGAATGGGAGCCTGTTAAAGTAGTATAAGTATGACGAAGTACATATAGAAATATAAAATGCAAAATGAGCCTTAAAAAAAAATAACAAGATGTAAATACATCGTCTATAAAATTGCCGTGCATATTGCATGAATTGCAAATTAAAATTTAAAAGAATGAGAATAAAACATAACTGCAAAACAAACTACATTATTACCTGCAAAAGCTACACAATAGCTCTGGAAACTAAACAAGGCTAGAAAAGGGTATTCCATTGTTCTCACATACAGCCTTGTGTGAAGAGGAAAATCTACCTTGGTCTGGGATGGACCTTTGTATTGTTATTCAAAATGAACATGCTGATGAGATGGATAGATTCTGTATGGTTGGTTGGACGTTATCTTGTTGACACTTAGCCAAAACTGGAGTATAGGTGTTGAACTAATGGCAAAGATAAGGAAGGACTCCAACTCATTTTTAACAAGTTTGATAATGTGGTTTCTTGATTTGTCCATCAATCTTTTCCAAAAAGAAATAAAACTCAAGGAAACAATCCTTGCAATGCTTGCTGTCAATTGTATGAGAAGCCAACAGTCTAGAAGGATACTAGCAACTTCTTAATTGAAGTCATAATCAAGATTAGCGACATCTTCAGAAACCTATCAGGCGATTGAGCAATGAAATCATTGGAACTTATATGAAACCTTAAACAGCAATGTCAGGAAAATGACCTGTTGTGTTTACAGATTTACAGTGAAATACACAGTGGATTAAGACAAATTGTATTGTACCTCCAAATGCTAGAATCCATCTTGCAGCAATACCTGTGGAAATTAAAGAAGGCTAGAAAAGGCTTTTCCATTGATTCCCAGATAGCCTTAAGTGAAGCCGAGAATTTACCTTGCTCTGGGAAGGACCTTTGTTATGTAACGTGAGATGAAAATGAACTCTGTGTTGATGACACAAAGCCCAATCTGAGGTAGGCATGGTGAACTTAAGACAAAGACTAAGAAGGACTCTACCTCAATGAGGGATGTGTCTGTGATAGAACTTAAGAAAATATTCTTTGATGATGATTTCTTCTCGTCGCAAATTTGGTGGGAATTGTGGAAAACCCTTGATGTCATCTGTAGTCACTTTACTGCCTCCTGCAACAAACAGTTCTTTGATGTCAGAGTACATCTCTAAGACCAATCAACAGATACCAGCTATTCTATCATGGACAGTAAGGTTCCTTATCACTCTCATCTTCTGATCATAAATAAAGAAACAACTGAGTATGTATCTGTATTCTTTCTAAAACTCAAGGAAACAATCCTCACAATCCTTGCTGTCAATTTCACGAGAAGCCGATAATCTCCAAGGACACTAACTACTCCGTTACAGAATTCCTAATGAAAATGGTGACATCTTTGAGAAATGTAACAAATAAATGACCATTGAAATCATTAGAATTTCTTTGAAAACCTGAACAGCAATATAGGGACAATGGCTAGTCACTTCATGTAAGGTTACAGAGAATTGCCACAAGAATATTTTAAATCTAGTTACATTGATGTCTTAACTAAACAATAGCCTTTACTTATTCTATTATTACTATTATTGTGTATTTTGTCTGGCAGTTTAAAAGTTATGTTTAAGTGTTACAATTTTCTAAAAAGTTGGCTAAACCAAGTTTACAAGGTAGTGGCTTGAAAGTTCTATTGCTCAGAAGATGGCAACAAAAGCAGGGTAGCATTGAGAGAGATAGTGCTTGCAAAGATTTTTCAATGATTACAAAAACTAAAACGTGGTGTAGTCAGTTGTTCTCGTAGTATTTAGGGTGAGGTTGGAATTGATGACTACTCGCATTTCTGTAATGCATCTGATCCCACTACTATCTGTGGAAGGGGAAGTAAAAAAATAACACATCAGTGTTTTTACCCCGCACTTCTATTTGTGTGTCAAAGAGAAATGTAGATAATGTTTTGACGACTTAATTTAGGCAGTTATGACCTTGCTTTCAATTTTTCAAGATTTTAAGATGACAAGTAGCAGCTACCTACTTGGAAATGTTGTTTCCTTCTTTAATGGTCTTTGCAACTTGTTGTCTTGTCGAGTTGGTCCAGGAGCGCCTATACTGGCTGATGTTTTCCTTTGACTGTGCTGCCTGAGTGTGTTAAGCGGCCAGTGTTTAAGGACTTCATGTTGCCCAACAGACGTACCGTTCCACAGTGTCCAAACCGACTCCTGTTCCTTGACAAAATCCCTCCACCGCTTAAGTTGAGCATCCCTCATTCTGTTGGAACCTGTCTTGGTCTTTCCCAAAAGTTCATCACGCTGCATACCCTCTTTGCATCTTAGAATTGGCTGTGCCAGAGACGGTATACCCTCAGGGATTGACCAGAGAATCGCGAGTGGTTTTCTGTGAGGGTAACCAGGTGGCATCGGTTGCCCAATTTTTATACTGCATCTGAGCCTTTCTGTTCTCTCTCATGAAAAACCTGAAGGTGTGTGGGTAAACATTGTTTTTCATGAAGGAGACATGCTCTCCCATTCATTCAGAGAGGTCAAATACCACATTAAGTGCTTGACACTCTATAATAGGGTTTGTACACCTCCTTGATTACATTGACGCATTTCTTTTATTGAGTTTTACAGAAATTCTGCAGAGCACCTTCAAGCGAAAAGCACAGTTATCTTATGTCAGTAATGGTTATGATAATAATAACATTAAGATTTATTCTCAATATCATCGTTATTTGTTACGTGATCAACATCTTCATGGGAGTGCCTGACCATAAGGAAAGAAAGGTAGATCTGTTAAAAGAATAATAACTTCCTTTAGATACTCAAAAGGGGTCTCTGTAAGAAACACCAAAAAAAAAAAGTTACACCAAGAGATACAGCCTCACCTTGTAGAAAATGCCGAACATTACTTACCTCCTTAAATATTCTCATCTCTATTAAATAGGAAAAAGCCATTATGTATCAGTTCTTGTTTTCCCTGCAATTGTCCATCTGCAACAGCAAACATTGGGGCAGGCAGCCACCATTCCGCAAAAAACAAAAGAAGTAAAAAAAAAAGAAGGATCAAAATATGTTACTGCCATTTATAATTCTGATAAGATGCTATAAATGAAACATGATAGCAACTTTTTTTCAGAGACCTAGATGTTTTGACACAAATAAATACGCTAAAGGAAAAAATGTCAGTCGTGATAAACAATATGGAAAAGACACCAACCCCCTGCAAAGTCGAAAACAAAAAACAAAGTGAACAAAATAAGAAACAAAACACAGAGAACAAACCCAAAATCAGCTCTTCCTCGATCAAGTTGGTGAACATGGTAAGAGTCAGATTCAAATGATGTTTCTATTGGAGCAAGTCAATGAAGCACATGACCCTTTTCTGGCCATGGTAAATTGCACCAGTGATGTGTATCTTGGGGAAAGGAGACAGCTCTGTCTTTACAAGAAAGGTAGAAAAAAATTGAGTGTGTGCATGGTCGAATGGTCAGAACAGTTAAGCTATTAATCTAGTTTCAAATTGTTTGTCATAGTTTTCGTTTTTGTTAAGAGAAAGCGGTTTCCTTTTTTGTTCTAATATTTTAGATATACACTCAGGTGTTTGTTTTCTCACCCTAGAGATACTTGTAAAATGAGGAATGTTCGTCTTTGCTTGGTCATTCCATCAACAATTAATCAATCAATTTCTTTGGCCGCTGTTCTACTTCCACCCTGTTCTGATAGTACTCTTTCAGCACAGAAATAGATAAAAATAGGCAGTCTCAGACTGCATATGGCTACTGACACAATGTTTTTGTTGGACGGGAGTTTGAAAATGTGTAGATACTTTTGTTGGAAACGCAAGTCAAGGTTTAGACTAACCAGCCTGTGATACGTCCTTTTGAGGCTTTTATTTAGTGATTTTATGTAACCTGGACTGGGACAGTAGACACAGCAGGTACATAGATGTGTAAATCAATATTAATTTTGCGGCTTCTCATCCCGGAGTATTCTTAGTCAACTCGTGCTACTGAAAAGACTGGCCTGATCAGTCATATTTCTGGTAAACAGACTTACTCTTACCTGTACTACTATAATGTTCATATGCAAGGAACCACATGGTGTAGTCCACACTTGCAACTGTTAAAGGTGGTGAAACACGACAGTCCTTTTTTTCTCTCAAATTCTCTACCCGCCATAGACCAAATGTGAAGTCAAATTGTTCTTCTTAAATACATTAAGAGCTGTCTATGGGAATTCCTTTGAGGCAGAGGGTTGTTTAGAAAGTTGCTTGATTATTCCAAACTGCTTCTTTCCTTAACTTATTTGAAACCCTAAACAGCAATGTCAGGAAAATGACTAGCTGTGGTTACAGATTTACAGTGAAATACACAATGCATTAAGGCAAAATGTATTATACCTCAAAATGCTAGAATCCATCTTGCAGCAGTACCTATGGAAATTAAGAATGCTAGAAAAGGCTTTTCCATTGATTCCCAGATAGCCCTAAGTGAAGCAGAGAATTTACCTTGCTCTGGGAAGGATCTTTGTTATGTTACGCGAGATGAACATGTAGATTACAAGATAAAATTGATATTGTTGAACTCTGTGTTGATGACACGAAGCCCAATCTGAGGTAGGCAAGGTAAACTTGTGGCAAAGACTAAGAAGGACTCCACCTCAATGAGGGATGTGTCACTGATGGAGCTTGAGCAAATATTCTTTGATGATGATTTCTTCTCATCCCAAATTTGGTTAGAATTGTAGAAGACCCTTGATGTTATCTGTAGTCACTTTACTGTCTCCCGCAATAAACAGACCTTTGATGTCAGAGCACATATCTAAGACCGATTAAGAGATACCAGCTGTTGCATCATGGACAGTAGGGTTCCTTATCACTCTCATCTTATTATCGTTCTGGGGAAAAAAGCAAACTACTGATCATAAATAAAGAAACAACTGAGCATGTATCTGTACTCTTTCTAAAAGTCAAGGAAACAATTCTCACAATCTTTGCTGTCAATTTCATGGGAAGCCTATAATCTGCGAGGACACTAACTACTCCGTTACAGAAGTCCTAATGAAAATGGTGACATCTTTGAGAAATGTGACAAATAAATGACCATTTAAATCATTAGAACTTATTTAAAACCCTGAACAGCAACATCAGGACAATGGTTAATCACTTCCTGTTGGGTTAAAGAGAATTGCCACAATAATATTTAATTAAAGCTAGTTACATTGATGTCTTAACTAAACAATAGCCTTTATTTATTCTACTATTACTATTGTTATATATTTTGTCTGGCAATATAAAAGCTATGTTTAAATGTTATAATTTGCTAAAAAGTCAGCTAAATCAAGTTTACAAGCTAGTGGCCTAAAAGTTATATTGCTCAGAAGATGGCAAGGCTTGGCAACAAAAACAGGGTAGAATCAGGGAAATATTGCTCGAAAAAAGTACATTTTTGGTGCTTTTCTCAATTTTCCTGTTGTCTGATATGTTAAATTAATAACTGTGGTTGTTCGCACATGTTTTAATATCAGGAACACAAGCTCCTCTTGATAAATGTATACACCTAAAGTCATAAAGTGTTGCTTTAAATTGTAAAAATTTTCTTTTTAACAATTGACTGTTTCCCTAGAGATATATTTTAGATGAATTTAGTAAAGAAGAAGACGAAACTTAAGTGGAAGTAACAAACTGTTAATACTTTGTATGGCTTCTGCTTCTTATCTCTTTCCTTTTAGCTATTGAGAAATTTTGATGTTCACAATGGTGGTAATAGTGTTCCTGTATGGCTGCTGTATTGTGTTAATGCTTTGGGGGCTTTTCGAATATTTCAAAAGGTTTTGGTAAGGAATGGTTAGCGAAAAACAGTTAAATTCAATTTGGTGAATATTTCTCATAATTTTGTCTATGATCATTCCTTTTATTATTATTACCTCATTGAATTGGAAAGTTGAGGCAGTAGCAGAGAACCCTAATAGCAGAAACTTGTTCCCTTGTACACTTGCTGCAAAAATGGACACTCTGGTGTAACCTCTTGTCACAAAACTGGTCATCGGATAAAGCCCACCCATTGCCAATTTTTGATGAAAGCTGCTGTGGTACTTACAATAATACAATGACTTTACTGATTAAATAAGTGGGTTTTTTCAAAATCAATTTACAGGGTAAAATGTAGGATCTATCTATTTAAATTTAAAAGTATTATTAAAAATTTAGCTCAAAAGTTGGAGAGTCTAACTGTTAAAACATCTTCACTTAGATATCAATAATGATAAGCCGTAAGGTGTTAAAATATATTGCTTAGCTGGCTCCTTTTATTTCACATTTTGCCTCTTGTTTAAACTTTGCCTGGGATTTAGAGTTCCTAGTTGCCATGTCTTGATAGCTCTACATATTAAAAAAAAAAACAGTGCTGAGTGGTAGCTATCCTATACCTCATCACTCTAAGTTGGTGCTCATGAATGTCAGACTTTATAACTAGCTTGGAGCTCAATTATGTTGGGGCTAGCCCGTTACAACATTTATACAACATTGTAACATCTGGTAGGTTCAGCAACTTTTCAATAGTGAGCCAAGTTCTTTAAGGACTGGCGTTATTGTTGGTCAAAATGCGTGCTGCAAAGTTATGCATTTTCTGCAGCTTGTGGAAATTGATCTTTGATGTTCTGGGCCAGACGGCGGAGCAGTAAAACAGTTTGCTGAATACTAATGAGTTCAAAAATGGTGTGTAGTACCTCTCTAGAGGAAAGGTGTCATACTCTTAATTTGACACAGTACGGATAACAAAGAGGAGCTAAGTGTAGATATGATCACTAAAAGACATGTTTGAGTCAAGTATAATGCCTTAGTCCTTTACATGTGGTACAGGGGTCAGTACTTTATTGAGAAAGGGTATGGTAAGCTCGGACAGCTGAGACAGAAGTTGTTGAACTTCGAAAAGGATCAACTTGGTCTTGTTAGGAATAACTTGCTATTGATTGGCACAGCACCACTCCGCGACGTGTTTCAGATCTTTAGGTGCAAGGTCGTGGCATTGTGCAACTTCATAGCAACCTTGCAGTGCCAGTAGTGCAGTGATATCACATGTGGATTTATTTTCTTTGGATGACTTGCCATGCCACTAAAGTGACCAGTTATCAGTGTTGCACTATCAGAAACCAGAGAGCTACAGTCTTTCACCTTTAGACTGAGCTTGTTTTTTGAAGTTGTTAGGAGTGTTGGTTACATTGGCAGCTATGTGTAGTTTCAGAACACTTTCAGTCCACAAGGAATGTGTTTGAATCTTCTCTGTTTTGTTTCTAGAAAAGATACATTTGTAACCTCAACAGTTCGGAGACCAAAGCAATTTGCACTGCTCAGTAACAAAAAATATTTCCCCAATGGAACTTTGTGCTGAGAATTGGAGATTCTTCATCACGTGAAGACTGGGCAGTGTTGGCAGATCAGTCAATGATGAGAGAGTTGGATTTCAAACTTTCTCTTTGACAAGTCAGTATGCTGCACTATATGCCTTAAACATAAGGTCAGCTCTGTCAAGTTTCTTTTCCCGCACTTTTTAAAAAAATGAAATATAGAGACTTGTCCCTCTATTTCAGACTCAATAGGATCTTTGTGTTGCTGAATCATGTCGTAAACTGTTTACAGGGTGTTGAATTGAAGATTTTGCGTTGCTTGCATAAGGAGCTAAACATTACTTTTCCTTCATAGTAAGCCAGACCCGATTTCATGGAAGTGTTTAGATTCTTATGGAACAACCAGTTGTGCACAAATCTGTCTAGGCCTAAGCTGAGATTGTTTGTGAGCTAATAGGTGCTTGTAATGGTATCCAACATGCTTGTAGAAGTTGTACATAAAGGTGTCTTTTGAAAGGGAAAATTGTGCTCTGACCTCTTTCATAGTCAGAGCTGTGCCTTTTCTAAGGGAAAATAGTGTTTCGACCTCTTTCGTAGTCAGAGCTGTGTCTTTATGTGATTTCTCAACGTTTTGCATCACCTCTTTTGGTTGTAATATTGTCATACTTCCCTCCCGCGGTTATTGGTGCACCTCGAATCTGAACAAGCTAAAAGTTGCCGATAAAGTTTTGTTACTTAAAACTCTTTAAGCTCCAAGATTTATCAAGATCAAATTTCTCTTTACAGTATCTGCATAGTCATAAAAAGGGTTGTGGGAATGAAGGAAGGTATTACCAAACAGATACTGCCTTGAACTTCATTAACAAATTCCCCCAACTAGTACGAAAGGAAACATAAAGAAACCAGTAAAGAGAATTTGTACATATAGTATGGTGATCAGGCTTGAGGGGTCAATCGCTTTTCAATGAATAAATCTTCTGATTGCAATGTATTAAATTGAGTAATAAAAGATATATTAAAAATACTTCATGTAATCATCATTCCTCAACATATTTACCTAGAACAAAAATAACAGAACTTTGGTATTATTAACAAACAATGTGCAAATAACTATTTTTAAAGATGCATACATGTACTTCAACAGATCATTTCTATCATAAGTTTAAATTGTATGTAAAAAATTTATCAGGTATAATTTTCCTTTTTTTCATGATTCACTTGTCTAAACTGTAACAACAACAAATATATTAACTCTTTTATCAAGACACATGCCCTGAAACATTTTCTGTTCATGTTGTCCATACAAGGTTGCAACAGCGAACTATTACCCTATATTAGAGAGTCGTTTTCAACAGCTGTCCTGGCACATTTCCAATCCACATCAAATATATTCATTTAAAAATGGCTGAAAATCAGAGTTTTGAAACGGAAAACCCTATTCTTCCAAAAAACAATTTTCCAGTGTTAAGAGCTTTTAATTATGGCTTTTTTGGTTTTGTTTTACGCTGGTGTGTTTTCCCATTTGGGTATGTCAGTGATTTTTCAAATAATAACTGGCTATGTTGGAAGGACTGTGGTTGAAGTATATATATGAATATACTTTCAGTTCTACATAACTTACAATGTTTGGTTTTTCCCATTACCATAAAGGAAAGGGTTCCCATAAGAACCTTCAGACATCTTTTCCTTAGCGGTCTGCTGTGCTCCTAGAGAACTTGGCATTGATGGGTAAAACCCTGTGTCCATACTGGATGATGGAGGCATGCCTGAATTGGCTCTGTTGCCAAGCATGAGTTGAAATAACTTTAACTCATGCTCACGGGACTTTTCCATTTCATCCCCAAGGAAGCTGATCATTTCTTTTGTGGGGTCATTTCTTACAGCTTCTCGGATGAGTTGTATTACTTTCTGGTTGATATCAAGTTTATCTTAATTAGATTTCCCTTTCTTCGAAGAACTTTTGGGAAGAAACATCTCAACTTCAT
This sequence comes from Pocillopora damicornis, assembly GCF_964200805.1. Lineage (NCBI taxonomy): Eukaryota > Metazoa > Cnidaria > Anthozoa > Scleractinia > Pocilloporidae > Pocillopora > Pocillopora damicornis. The sequence goes on from NC_142682.1 coordinate 12,457,430, forward strand.
CATCAACATTGTCAGGGTCACAAAGAAAACTATCAGGGATATGGAGGTGATGATGAAGATATTGATGGCTCTAAAGCCTGTTCTGGTTGGCAGGAGTCCCTTGTTTTCACCACGTCAAATAAGGCATTGAACCACTTGCCAAATCCACGGTCTTCTTGGTACCTCTTTATCCCTGTTGCTGTCTTTTGGGTTAGGGCAGCTTGTGTACACTGGCTGACGCACTTCTTGAATTTGGTTCTCATTTTGGTGACTGTTATTGTGAACTAGTCACCTCTAGCTAATGCCCTCTCTTTCAACTCATCCAAGATTTTGGCATAGATTAGGCCATTTCTCTGACTCTTGGTATTAGTAAAAATCAGTTTGTTTTGAAACTCATTGCTGCAAATTCCACATAATCATCTCTCTCTTCTTCATCATCATCTTCAACTACAAAGTAAACAAACTTTAAGTAAAACTTTATTCACACAGGGTAGCCCATTCAGCTCTAAGGCTGGTATCCATAGGGGCCCTGTTTCTTAAAACTAATTTACATCAAAATTCTCAATAATATATATACATGACTAGAATTTTAAAACTACATTAACAGCCTAAGACTACAAAGCCAAAACACAATTAAGACCTAAAATAGTAGATAAAATATCAAAGTTAAGATAAAAAGAAATGTCTTTCTCGGCGGCAGAACATTTGAATGTTTTCACTATTCACAATGTTTAAAGGGAGTTTATTAAAAATTTCTGCGCCAGTAAAAAGAAAGGTCCTTTGCCCAAAATTTTTTTTTTACTTTTGGTAGGGATAGCCTCATACTTTACCTTGTGGAATAATTGTGAACATTCGAAAATCTGGTAAAATATGATGAAAAGTAACTAGGAACTAATGAGTGAAGACAGAGAAAAACGAGTTTAGCGTTGTGGTAATAGCGTCTACTGGAAAGAGTAGTCGGCCACTGCAGCTGCTCTATTGCTTCAGATGAGCGAGAGCAACGTGTAATAATCCGTGCAGATCTATTTTGTAAGCGTTGTAGTCGATCTATATCTTGCTGTAGAAGGTTACTCCAGGCAATGTCACAGTTATCAAATAAGGGAAGAATTAAAGCATTATGAACAAGTGTTGCTGCCTCTTCTGTGACGAAACTTCTAATACGGCCCAGAATACTAACTCTTGACGCCACCTTTTTACACACCTAGTCCGCGTGAGTGGACTATGTGTGTAAATCTCCTTTTGCTGTTCTATTCAACAAGCCCAGTTGAATAGAATGGCAGGTCGACCTAAATACAAATTTGTTGAACCTTGTTGATTCAAATGTTGAACTTTACATATGCCGAATCTAATTATTATTCGACATTTGAGCCGGGCTTAAGACTACTTTAAGGCAAAAGTGAAAACAAGCAAAATATTAAAAAAAATAAAATTTAAAAAGTACATCAAAAGTATTACAATACAAAAAGTTATGATCTCTATTCTGACTTAGCTATCTTTAGTTAATTTTGGTTTTAAACGAAAGTAAAGATTAGCATAGTCAAATGTTTTAAGAAAGCTAGCTCCGCAGTTTAACACCACTTTAAGGAAAAGTTTTTGAGGTATTTGGTCTCTTTATCACCTTCCCTTGATTCCCAGGTAGAGGTGACTAATAGCAGATTAAATAAACCCTTCTCCGCACTCTGAGGTACGATGACGTCCAGTGTCAATGTGAAGGTTACTTTATTATCCTCAATAACTATCAGCTCTACTTCCCCTTTTTAACTCGTGAATTGCGCGCATGCGCAAGAGCGAGTTATAGGTACGATGTGGGGAATAGCATTCGCTCGCTCGATTGGTCGATTCCTGTAAACTTTTTTTAGATTTTAGGCTTTTGAGTGCATTTTATAGTTTTTGGCGAGCAATAAACAGACGAAATGGCGACCTTTGTTGCTAAGAATAGTGGTGGGGTGAAAAAGAAGCCAATGATAATCTTAAAAGAGTTTTTTTTTTCGTTTTAGTTTCAACAAGCGGCGCCAGCGACTGGCAGGCATGCAAGGATTCACACTGAAATAACAGAACAACCTTCGTTTTTCATAAAATTGTAATTTACAGTCCTTGAACTTGAAAACAATCCGAAGATTCATTGAAAATATCACTTACTGCGAAGCGCTCGGAGTTTACAGATGTTCAAAAGCTTTTTCTGTTATAGCGTGAGATTGAGGACAAAATTGATCATTACGTTTCGTCGCGTGTGTTTTTCCTGTGAGAAGCAACAAAAGATGCCGGCGACTGACGAAATAACAAGTTAACACGAAAATCAGATAACACCTAAACAAACAATTTTAGCTACCGATTTTCAGTGAATTTTTAAAGAACAATTTTCTTTTAAGTTTCAAGACAATTTGAAGATTCAACATACAAACAACGTACTAAAATGCGAAAGTTACACACCACAAAATTGATAAATAGGCCTGAAATGAAATTCTATCTTGTTATTGATCATACGTTGCCTAGCACGTGACCTAAATCTACCCAGGCGGAGATCCAAAATGACGGTGGCAGGCTTGGCTTAGTTATATCACTCAAAACTCGTTCCCGTTTGTCTCATTTGATAAAGAGGGAATCGTTAATGTTTTCATTAAGACAGTATTGCCTTGATTTTCTAATATTTACAACGAAAGACAGTAAATTTCACTTTTCACCCACATTTACTTCCAACCTTTTCTTTTGAACCAGAAACAAAAATGATAGACGTTTAAAACACATGACATCATCCACCTTGTCAAATGTAATAGCATGATCATTTCAATTGTAATGCCTTCTTATCCCAACGTTACTTTGTTTCTCTGCTACATTAACGAACACTGAACTACTGCTCGTACTCTAGATATGAGTTATGTGGGGCGTCAGTGGTCCAGTGGTTAGTGCGCTGGACTCTGGGTCGAAGGGCCAGGGTTCAAGTCCTACCAGGAGCATGTCGCTGTATCCTTAAGCAAGATGCTTTACCCACTTTGCTTCGTCTCTCGGATAAGACGTAAAGCCGGAGGTCCCGTCTCACAACCGTTCTATGTTACAAATAAATTGTGGGACGTAAAAGAACGCACGCACTGTTAGCAAAGAGTAGGGCACGTAGTGCCCGGTGTTGTGGTCTATCTCGATTTGTGCCGTCGTAGGTCTGGGTGGGTGAGGTGTGATCACAATGGACTGAAGCGGCTGCCAGAGGCGCCTTTAATATGCTGACGTCCGATCTCACCTCTCTGGTTCCTCCGCAATTCAGCCCTTGGCTGCAAGGGAGGAAATTGGCACCATCTATCTATCTATCTATCTATCTACAATCAACCACAAAATTCCCTAAACCAGATAACATTAAACATAATCTAAAAAATCATGTGTCAATTCACGAGTTTGCTCACAGAGCACTTTGATTATAACATGTTTGATGGATTTCATTGGCATATACTGTTTGAGAGAAGTGTATCCCTTATACTTGTTCCTTCCTTCTCTTGCTGTCTGCTTGCGATATGGTTTATAATTTTGAGACAAATTAGCTGTTAAGCTTGTCAGGAATGGCCTTAGTAAGTAAAGTGTATCTACCTCAGCAGGATCACGAGCTGGCATCTTAGAGTTAACATGTAGATGTAAATATATATTTTATACGTACAGGACTCTGTTTCTCAGCATCAACTTTGCAAATTCTGGGATGGGTATAATGTAACAACAACAACAATAACTTTATTAATCTCCTCAAAAAGGCTTTTCAGCTTAATTTACAATGTCAAATATCTAAAACTTAGTTTTCCAAAATGCTACAGAAAATGCTGTTTTATTTTTACTTTAAATACATCTAAAATAGTGAAAGACTAAAACTCATCTGGGAGACTATTCCATAGCTTTTGGAAAGTAAATGCACGCTTACCTGCAGCCGTCCTACATAGTAGTATATGTAGGCAGTCCCTATTCCTAGTGTTGCAGTTGTGCACTTCCGATCTTGTTTTAAACTTCTGACAAAGATACGGAGGTGCAATTCCATTTAACTACCATGGTAGGATCCCTAACCGCAAGGTGTTTAATAATTGGCAGCCACTGTAACTGCTTAAGAATAGGTGTAACATGATCAAATTTCCTCGTTCCAGAAATTATCCAGGTTGCAAAGTTTTGCACTGTTGGTAATAACTCAATGTTTTTGTTGGTGGTATTAGCCCATACTGATGAACAATACAATAATTTACTGAATACTAGAGAATCAATTATAGTGATCAATGTACGCCTATCAAACAGATATGTTACGTGATTATTTGACAAAGGCTACCTAAACATTTGGAAGTTACTTGAGTTACATGTTCGTCATATGTTAGATTACAGTCCATTGTAACTCCCAGGTTTTTCGCAGTCTTAGAAGATGTAATCTCATTGCTGAGTAGTGTAATGGTTAGATCATCTGGTATCTTCGTCAGCATCTGCAGAGTCCACAGAACCAGAAGTTTTGTCTTGTCTGGGTTAATGAGGAGACTGTTCTTGTAACACCATGTGGCTATGTTCCGAAGATCTTCGGATCTTTTGATGTAGATATTAAACAATGCCGGGCCCTAGATTGATCCTTGTGGTACACCATACAAGAATAGGGGGGGTTCAGATGCTTGGCAACCAATTCTCACCGACTGTTTTCTTGTGATCAAGTAGCCTCTAAACCATTCTATTGCTTCTTTAGAGGTACCCACTGCATGTAGTTTCTTTAAAAAGGACATGTGATCAATGCTGTCAAATGCCTCGGAAAGATCTAATAATACCAAGGCAGTGACTCACTTGCGATCCATTGCCTCCAGGGCTAGATCTGACGTCAAAATATTGAGTGTCTCTGTCAAATGCCGTTTCTTATTCCCACTCTGGTGTCCACAGAGACAGTTTCTCCTTGTTGCATATTCGGTGAATTGATTTAAGGCTACTCGTTCACATATCTTAGATAGGGCAGGTAACAACGACACAGGTCTATTCTCGTTGGCTACTTCCAAATCTCCACCATCCTATGGAAAATCGGGAGGATAGCCGGTAGGTCATCTTTCACCCCTGCCATTTGTAATTTATCTTTCCCTGGTGCTTTATTTGAAGGAAATGACTGTACAATCCTATTGACCTCGAAAGAGGTAGCAGCTCGAAATTGAAACTCACCTTCTTCTGGTATAAAACTGACAGGGATTTCCTGATGTGTAGTAGGTAGACCATTGACTGGTGCGAGAGTACTCTGTCAGTGATGACAAATAATAGATGCTCGTGGAAATTATCGATGTAAAAAAAATCTCCCTGAAGTCAATTCCCATAACAAGGTGGATTTCCTTTTTCCTCTTGAACTGCAGACCTGTTTGTTTTGCAAACAGATTAAGTCATCATACAGTTGTTAACAGGAGAAAGTAATAAGGTGGGGACATTTAAACTCAGGAAGCGCTTGTATATTATGAGGTGCTTCTTTCCAAACCATCAAAATAATAGTTATTTAGCCTCGCTCATGTTTGCAGGTGGGTTTTTAATCTTGTCTGGTCAACAAATATTTCACTTTATGAAAACAACTCAAACCCTGCTAAAATAGCAACTCTGTGCGTGTTTTTGCAAAATTAACAATGGACTGATAATGGTAAAAGGGGAGACTGGCGATTTAAGGTAATGCAGGTTATTCTGCTACAATAATAATAATAATAATAATAATAATAAAAGGTTTTATATAACACTAGTATCCTAATGTTCAGAGGCAAGTTACCACGCCATCAAAAATCTTAAAAAAACTTAGAAAAGAATCACCCTAAAAGTAATAAAAAAGGTCTTGGTAAAAATAATAAAAGAAAGTTTACGCTGTAGGGCTGGCCACTGTTCAGTGACAGTATTCATGATGATTATTGTTCATGTAACCAAGGCCTTGAAGTTATTGATGCAGAGTGGTTGCTTGTGTAAGGGAGGCAAGAGATTGTCCCCAGGCATTCAAAGTTTAGGTACACTCTGCTGGTGTTGAAACTACATCCAACACTGGTAAGATCCTGCTGTACAACTCCACGTCCACATAACAATCTACAACAAGCAACTACACAAGCTACTGGTATTTCTTTTCAATTCAGCTCTCATGTCAAAACTAAATGCAAGCAAACTACTGCAAAAACCAGAACAACTGAGAAAGCCAGCCCTTCAAAACCATGTGTTGATGTAAAACCTAACCCTATTGAATAACCCAGAACTAAGAGAGCAAGCCCTTCAAAACCCTATGCTAATGTGAAATCTACTGTAAAACCCAGAAAAAACCGAGAAAGCCACCCCTTCAAAACCCTGTGCAGAGAAGTGGAGGACAGCAGTAGAAAGAAAGTTATTTATGGGAATACTATTTTTCTCATCATGTCAAAAGCACTCTGCTCTTCGTATACTATGGCTTTCAAGATAAAAGTTGTCACGGAGGCTGAAGCTGTAGAAAACAACTTAGAAATTGCCCAAGATTATGGACTTGGCGAGTCCATGGTGCAACGTTGGGGAAGAGACCAGGCGACTATTCTTTCTGGCGAGCTTATCTGTTGATACATTTTATTAACTGCATCCTTGATCCTTTTCTTCTGTAGGATTAGATGACAGAAATTTTAGAATAAAAAATAAAATACAAAGTGGTCAAAGGGTTTACCTGAAATAGACACGCCACATTTTTCCATTTGTCTTTCTATCATTCCTGTTAATACTCTGAAAAACTGAGAAATTACGGGAACCTGGAAGCCTTGCTCAATAACAAAAGATAACTGTTCCTATTTGATTTCGAACGATGGACGTCCATATCCTCCGGAATATATTTTGTGGTGTACAGATACAGATCTTTATTGAAGTTCCCTGAATGGGTTTTCAGTGTCAGTGAATGGGTTTTACAGTGTCTGTAACAAAATTGACCTCGTATTTTAAAACCTACCGACACAACCCAGTCTTTGCTTCGAAAAAGGACTGATCAAAGTCTAATGTTTGCGATTATTGTCGTTTAAGTTCACATGTCCATCAATCAACAAATTACTGTACAAACAAAACAAGTATCTGGTTTCAAAAGTTAACGAAATTACTCTCGCGTGGGGGCATCTCCATGTTTCCGACATTGTTAGCTTCTGCAAAGATTTTGGGTTTAAGGCATTGGGAAATCACTTTTGAAGTTACTTCTTAATTTTGTGTGCCTTTCAGATGCTTAGGCCACAAAAAATTCAGCGCAATTTGACACACATGGGAGAAAAATAATGCACGGTATTCATAATTGGCAGCCGTATGGAACAGCCTGGTTTTAAATACATGAAAATGAGGCTTGGAGGGCAGCTGAACCTTGAACCTTGTTGTGGCTATAGAAATTTGCCATTAAAATATTTTGAAATCTTTTTTTGGAGGATATTTTTCTATAGTGGAAGGAACAAGGATTTGCTCAAAGCAATTTAAGCCTTAAGATTTGAAGAAGATTTGAAGAAGAGTCTCACGCTCTAAATCAATATAAAGTTAAAATCTTTCGAACAGAAATTAAATTCTTTCTTTAGGATTCATGTCTCTTCAGTGAAGAACTTATAAGTTCAGATTCTTCGTCCCCAGGGGAGAATTATAGTTCTGAAGAGAAGACATCTAGTTCTTGAGGAAGGAACTGAGGGTCTTCTCCCGAGGTTAAGAATTCTTATGTGAAGAATCTGATTTTGTCTGATTCTTGTTAGAAGAATACTGAAAGAAAACTGAATTATTTTGCCAAGAAATTGATTTGTCTGATTCTTGTGAGCAAAGTAACCAGAATATGAAATTCTTTTGAAAAGAACCAGTCAATATTGTATTCTTCTGAGAAGAAACACAACTCTGCTCCTAATATATAATATTAATCAAGCATAATCTCATATTTTAAGCTTGCTTATCAGAAAAGTTTTGTTCTTCCCTGGAAAGCCCATTGTTGGGGGAGAAGAACCTCAGTTTTCTGAGTCTCTTTAATGTCTTTTATCCTAGAATGAATATTTTTTAAATTGATCTTAAAGACTCTTGTTCTTCTCTAGATATTGACTTTGCTTTTGTGAAGACTCACATTCAAAAGGATTCTTTTTCTTCTGAAGACTAATTAATATACTATTGAGCAGAATTTCATTCTTTAAATGGGTTTGTTGAATCTTTAAAACGATTGTTTTTCTTCCAACACTGAAAGACACTGAAAAGAATCTCATTTTTATTTGGTTTTATTATATTTTCAACAAATGATTAATATAGTATATGATTAGTGTACATATTCATGCATATATGATGTATATTCATCAAATTATCAATGAATGTAACAACTACATCACCATTTTGGTACTGCTTTGTCCTCTTTTTTTGAGTTAAACCAGAGATAAACTCCTCCAAGAACTTAAAACACAGTTTTAGTTTGTGCTCACACTCTACATTGAAAAAAAGGTGGGCCTCCAACTACATGCCCCCATGCCCCTTGGAAGAGCAAGTATCACAACTCCTGTTTGTGCTTCTACAAGGACAGAAAGCAAATAGTGTCTGAAAGCTGAGCATTCCTCTATCTTTCCCAGAGGTTGAAAGGGTAATAAATTGCAATATACTCATTTGTAAGACAGCTTTAAGGATGTTCAATCACAATCATAAATCCAGTCTCTGCCTTAAATTACTTCTTATCTCAGACTGAGCCTGAACAGTCTCATACTTTCACTTACTGAAGGACCAAACTGTTTTTTGTGGCCCAGAAAAAACTCCTGTCAGTTATGCCACTGTTATATGTATCTTTTCAAAAGAAACACTATTAATATTTTTGGTTACTGTCCCTCTTAGATTGTTACTTTCTTTATTGAAATATTATGTCAAGTAACCATGATCACATTGCCCATAATGATCCTCTTCATCACCCTCTAAAACATCGTTTGCATGCTCTTTTACGAAGTTTTCCAACTTTGGAAGAGTTTCCCACTAGGCCTCTTTATATCAAATGTTTCTAGTTATTAATGTCGTCTCTATCATGTGCTAAGAAATTCAATGGAGAAAGTAAATTGAGTATCAGTACACAATTACCTCGTAAGAAAAAAAAATACAAATTGTGTCAGTACCAACAAACTAGCATTCTATCACAAATGTTCTTTCATTCAGAGTTGTCAAAATTTATTGTTAAATGAGGGATGAGAACACTTAAAACTAGATGACCCTTGACTTTTAGGGCAGAGGTTTTTCTTTTACAACAAGTGATTACAAATAAATGTCTGAGGTAGCACTCAATATTATGGAGGCAGCAGGAGATGAATAGAGTGGACACCTTGATGCTATGAGCTGGTGAGACCAATATCTATCGTTATTCCATCATTTTACTCTGCAGTCTAAGTAAATGAACATCTGAGAGATTTACAATATGGCAGTAAGATTATTTACTTTTGAATCACATCAACTATCATCGCATGATAGCTGACTTGAGCTTTAGACTTATTGTCACATAAAAGTACACGATCACTCATTACCATACAGTTGACCAACAATTACCTGTGACCAACACTTGAATCCAGGTTACTCCTCCACAATCTTTTTTATGGTACCCCTACCCTGGAGTGCATTTATCCACTTCTGCCAATAACTAAATGAGTCTTTCAGAAGGCGGCTCACACTCTGAAGGTTCGGGTTTTGTTTTTACTTCGGCCCCAAGTCTGATGTTGTGGCCTTCTTCGGTGGAGGCACCGTCAAGCTCAAGACTCTTTTTTTCTTGGCTTTTCCACCTGCTAAGGTTGTAGTTGGCCTTTTTAGCTGTATAAGGGTCGTACTCTGAATAATATGTAAATGAAAATGATTTACTTTATAAAATGTACCACTTGCAGTATGTGAGGAAACAACCCTTGAATTTAGTGTGGCAGTGTAGATAACATGACTTGTGCAGTTATAATCATAAAACGGTTTGCTCATTGTACCTTCCAAAAATATGCTTACCCATTGCTCGAAAGTGTCTTGAAGAATTGGAAGAAAATAATTAATAATAACATTTATATAGCGCAATCCTCTACATGAATATATATATATATATATAGTTGCGCTTCACATTATTGTCAAAATAAAATTTTGTTAAACGCAATTAAAAACATGAGAAACTATTCAAAGGATATTGGAATGGTTTCCTTACGACTTTGAAAGTTCCATTGATGTACCAAGATTTGGCTTTGGCAAGGTTCTCCAACTGATGGTTGGTTGCTAAAATAAAATGGCAGCGGTCTTTCATGGTGATATCCCCATGTAGGAATCCCTCAGGTATGGCTTCATGGATTAGCACAAAGGTCAGGTCTCGAGGGTCTTTTGGTCGCATGCTCTACCTTATCCAATAAGCGGTTCTAGCCAAGCAAGCTGGTGCTGGGAGTGCTGGACATGGAGTGTTGGGCATGCAGTCAAGTAGCACCTGTAAAGAAGAAATAAGATATTTTTAAAAGTTTCGGATAGAAATGGCTATACAAATATGATATATACACAATATTTAGTATCTGTCATTACCGCTTCAATAATGGCAGATGCTGGTTCAAATTTTTCTGCTGTAGTCTTAATCTTCACCTCTTTTACGATTTGGCTTCCAAGAAGAGCCCCAGGTTGGGCAGTATGGTTGTAGGCATTCCCTCTTGGAGAAAATCGTCCATTTCTCTCTGTCATGGAGGCTTTGCAGTGATTTCCCTTTAGACTGACCGTACACTGCCAATATGTGGTGTAAGACTGCTTGAAAACACATTATATAGGAAGCCTAGATCATCATCATAAACTATTAATTAATTAATTATCAGTTTATCTTGAATATCAAGCCGATGGGGTTAAAAACCCCTCTACTAATAAGGGACACTTAATATAGTTAATAGCCTACCAAATATTTTCAGATAAACTATTAAAAAAAGCTTAACAACATAAGTAACAATATAATATAGTTAAAAACCTATTAACTATTGACTAATGGGATAAATCATTAAAAAGAGAAAAGATTAAGAATTACAAAGGATGCAATTGGAACAACTGTTGTCTTCTACTACTACGCTCAAATCAAATTTACGGATACGATTTTTAAAACCAAATAAAGATGGGTGGGTTCTAGTTTCGCTTGGGAGCTTATTTCACAACTTTGGTCCCAGGTAGGTGAGCAGATGTTTACCATATTTCTTAGTCCTAAATCTGGGGATGGCAAACTCTGCCAACCTTAAGCTGTTGGGAGAACAATGCATGTGAAATAGCTTGTGTCTTATAGTGGGGCATAGTTTGTGTTTCACCTTATACATAGGGATAGCAATGTCTTACAGTCTTCTGTTCTGAAGCGTTGTTAGATCACTTCTGTCTAGTATTGCTTGGTAGCTTGATTACTTATCTTGGAAAACTGTGCATAATGCCCTTTCTTGAATCCGTTCGAGGTATTTTTAAGACCGTCGATTAATCTCGCTTTCTTGCGTTGACTTCCTTCCTCTACGATGTTAAACAATAATTCCTCAGCCTGGGAATCTGCAATAGATAAATCACCATTAACTTACTAGATTGGAGAGAGATTAAAGAATTGTGCAATTTTTTTGTTCGTATGTTTGTGGTTGGATCAGTTAAATCATCTGCTTATTAAATATATAACATAAACATTGATGGAACTTGGTATCAATAGAACATCAATAGAAGTTTCTCCAAGGCTAACATTCACTTGATCTAAGTTGGATGACTGGTAAAAAATAGTCAAATGAGAGAATGAAAGTGTTTGTTAGAGAGATAAGACCCATGAATTGTGAACTACTTTGTGGGATTTCATTCTAAAAACAAAGTCTGGAATGACAGTAAAAACGATTAAGAGCAAAAAATGAGAGTGAAAACGAGCTTCTTACTACTGGCAATGCTTGTTTCCTCTTCAGCAATCATCTCCTCCACTCTAACTTCATCTGGTGTGGCGTCTGAAAAAATAATAACGGAAAAGATGTGGAATTTATTTAAGTCAACTGGAAAATTAGGCGTGGCACAAATCAAAGGCTCCAAGGCTTCAAGGCTTCAAGGCTAACATTTACTTAAACTAAGTTGGATGACGAATAAAACAATGGTCAAATGAGAGTATGAAAGTGTTTGTGAGAGATATAAAACCAGTGAATTGTGAACTACTTTGTGGGATTTCTTCCCAAATACAAAGTCTGGAATGAGAGTAACAATGAGTAAGAGTCATAAATAAATTTTCCTAGTTAAAATGTCAAACTGGCAGGACATACATGTAGAGGTGAAAAATGTATTTTAAAACCAGAAATAATGCACCATCACGATTAAGCCATGGAGAGACACAAGGCATTTGACTTAATCATATTACATTCAAGGATTTGGTAATTTGAGCACCTGTAAATAATAGTTTGGGACTTGTGACAACCTATTGTAGAAAAGCAAAATCTTTCACTAAAGTTAAATGCTTTGCATTGGAACCACCTCCTGTGGCTTTACGTTCTACCTTTTTTTATTACTATTTACCCAGTTTGTGCAAACCTTTTGCATCTGCAAACTGATATTGTAAAGAAAAACAAGGTGCTGACCGGAAAAACTATTTTGAATTATGTAACCTGTCAAAAGTACATGTACATGTACACTGATTTTCAAGTTTTATCATTCTTTCAGAGGTTATTGTAATTTTAATATTGCTTCCATGTACAGAATGTGTTTCAATATGTTGATTATACACTATGAAAAAATGAGGTGATAACTACTTATTTAAAAAGGGGTAAACAATATGATTCTTATCATGTAGTTACTGCAATTCTCTTCAACTTTTTGAGCTCCAATATCGTCACAAATTCTTTTCACTGGGGCCCTGGTCACACTACAGCCCAAACCAAAACTTAGGCTGCCATAAAATTTTTGAAAAGTTGAAAATGCAACTGGAAGTGCTGAAAAATGTGACACAATTTTTGGGTCGCACTTCTGAAATACATAAATAGGTCAAAATAAACACAGTTGATCAGGTTTCATGTCTGATATGCATTGTGCGATGATAGATATGAACCCAAATGAGGCCTTTTGCCGTGCTTTTGCCACTCTACTTCTACAAATTATCGACATGCAACAGCATCAGATTTTGCCTTTTTCATCCTGTATCAGAGATGTTTTTATTCATAACTAAATATTTATTATTATATTTGTAAAATCAGTACATTGTTAGACTACATACATTGCTTACAGGTTAATTGCTGACATGAATACTAGATAACTTACAATTTTTTTTGGCTGCATATATTACTGTGTAATACAAATACAAATTATTACAATATTCTTATCAATAAAATAACAATAGATTACAAAAAAAGATATAGAAAAAAGAATTCTTTTATTAACTATGTGGCGTTACAATAAGAGTAAAATTATTTAAATTTTTTTCAGGTTTTTCGGACAAGGAATTTTGTGAAGCACACACAACAGAGACAATGTAAGATTTAGGCCATTTAAAAGATCCATTCCCAAACATTTTCCATTTTTTGTTAAACAAATTAATCTTATCCTGTATCAGAGATAGGTAAATGAATACATGCAAATCCTGAATGTCGATTTTCTAAGAAGAAGGCGGCATTTATGTAGAATTCGTGTTGTGCCTTACAGGTGGACCATTCCCAACTTAGCCAAATCATGGTTCGATGCTCATTACAACGACCTGGCCCATACATTTACTAGAACCCTTTTTTCTTCCTGCGGCCATTTATCATATTGTTTCTTCTTCTTTTCAGCTTGGCTGGAGTGGGCCAGGCTATTGCTGTCACTAACCACACTTGCCGAACTATTGCTGCCACAAACCACACTTGTTGAACCGGCAGGTCGATTGGACAAAATTCTGCTGGGTCCTTCTTGATCTAAGATCTATAGGTCCAGTCAGTGTCGGTTGAAAATAAGGAAAATTTTGCGTTGGGAGTGATCCTGGCAGCCCCACTTATACTATTCGGTGTCTTTGAAGTTTCTGCAGAATTCCCAAAATTTGAAAAATTTGTGGAACACCAGTCGCGCTAGAAAATGTGTTGTGATGACAGATAATATTCTCTTTTAATGGATAATTGATCAAAACTTCCCTTGTGTGACCCGGGCCTAGGTTTTCCTGTCCTATAGTTGTAGTTGTGAGAGGTTCTTGAAAAACCAAGAGAATTTATCTTTGGTGATCAATCCTTTTATTCTCATGATTTGGGATTGTTTGATTATTACATTACTAGGAGAAAGTAAATGTTACTCATTACATGCACATTATTATTAATAATAATTTGACTCAGCAGTAGGCTAAATGTGAATACAATGAAAATGTAATTCCAACGCCAGACATTTGTTTACATACTAGCAGATGAGCTTTTTTCAAACTCGCTTGCTGCAGTTTTAATAAAATGAGTAAAGAAATATATTTTAAGCTTTTGTTTGAGAGGTGCTTAGTAGGCCGCATCAAAAGGTATTCCATCCACTGAAATCTCCTTCTATGTATAAACAATAAAGTCACACCTTAAAGCTCCACTGGCATCCATCTGACCTTGCACTTGCGTGTGCTCGCCATGATTCCTTTTCTGTTTACATTGTCCATGTACAGCCTCATGAGAAAAATTGGGCTCATGACATGCTTCTACTGGAGTTCCTCGATATTTTGTCACTGGACACTTAACGTCGGGTGCAAAACAATAATGGCATCCAAAATCAACGACTCTGTCTTCTGGTGAGCCTCCCAGGAGCAGCATGTCTGAACAAACAACAAAACCACTCTTGAGAACTTTTAGGGGGGCCCAAGGCGCAAACATAATTCTTTCATATTGCTCAGTTGCAACCGTTTCATGTATCAAGCCATGTTCGACATACCTTGAGGTGAATGGCTTCGGATTGATGAGGTCAGCAGCAAATTTTTCTTGATTCCTCTGTCTTTTTGAGTTACTGTCAAATTTTGAGGCTGTAAATCTGAATTTGCAGTCCCTTTTCCACTGCTCTGATGATGAGTAATCTCTTGTGGCTTCCTCAATATTGTTTATCTTGGTCTCACAACTACAAGGGAACTAAGAAATGCTTTTTCAGAATCATTCAAGATTTGACAAAATCATTGCCTGAATTCAGAGGAAACCTGGGATAAGTAAGTTCAGTATCTGGGCCGACATCTTCCCTTGGCATTGATGAAATGCCCTCAGTTGCCACAAAGATCACCTTAGTATGGGTCAACTGATAGCAGCAAAATGAACCAGCCTGACTTCAAATTTGGTCTCCAACAACTGTTAAGGGAAGAATCATCTCTTTCCATAAAGGCCAAAGCCATCTGTGGATTTATTTGCTTTACACCCTTTTTTAAGTTTCATTTCAGTATCAATATCATGCTTGGGGTTAGATCTTGCATCATACAAGACACTTTTCACTTCCTCTTGAGTCTTGGTTTCATCACGTTTAGTTTTTGAAATGGTGACCTCCATTACTGGCTGAATAGATATTTTGTCACCACGACCCTTTTTGTGCCACTTCTGGAGGTGGGAAGTGTATGGAGATCTAGCTGCTCATCATCTTTTTCGGAAAAATCATCAGTGCTTTCATATTAAACAAACTAAACTTGCATGCTTTGGGCATTAATGCAAGAATATGATGGCAGTAACCCACTTTGCTTGCTTGGCATGAACAGTTGGCATGAATGACTTGGGCTGAAATGATACACAAAGCAAAACAAAGAGCATGGGGAGCCTCACTTTTCTTAAAGCTGTGATGGCACTTGGCCTTTAAATAAAATTACCTCTGAACACTGTTTGCCTCAATCTCCTTAAATATTCATCATGCAGAAAGGTTTTCACTTTCCTTAAATTGGTCAGAATTAATGGTGTTCAGTATCTGCCTCTCGTTTTCCAGAATTTGCCACGTGCTGGTTCAGTTCAGCTCTCGTGAAAGAAGGCATC
>NC_142682.1:12480747-12500747 GCF_964200805.1 Pocillopora damicornis
TGTAATCTCGCCGTTTCTTGCCTGCCATTATGACGAAAACCAGAGGCACCTGACATAGACATAGTGTTTTACTTGACGAAGACTTATGTAACACTGGGTGGTACGCCCAAAAAGTACAAGGGCGTACCGTTATTTCAAAGGGACGCCAAAAAATAACATAATAAAAACAAAGATAAAATGCAATCAAAAATGTTAATTTCCTGCTCCGGAAGCATAATAAAAGTTAAAAAAAAAAAAAATTTTTTTCCAAACTCGGAGCTAAAAGTTAAAACTTATGAAATATTTCGTCCGTATTTCGACCGGACTTCATCAGTCAATGATATGAATGTTACAAAGATGAATTTTAAGAGTAAATGTCAGTAAAAATCAAGGAAAATTCAAAAAACGTGGCCACGGTCAAAAAATCGATTGCGCTCATACTTTGTCAGTTTGAAGGCCTAGGTAAGTAACTGAAGGATATGAGGTTAGTTTTTTGAAATATTCCATATAACGGCAGAAAACCACGAAAAACGGTCACCCTACCGGAAGCTCGGATTTCACCTAGCGGAAACTCAAAATTTTACACTTTTCAGCTTCTTGCTACACAGACGTTTACATAGCTGTGAATCTTTCTTAAGTATAATTGAATACATTGATTCTTCCTTAGTCAAACCATGGGAATTATTTTTATCTCTGCTTATTTGTGAGCGAACTGAGACCCGATTAAGAAGACACACTTTTCTCATTTACGCGAAGGTTTAAAATAATCCAAACTCAGCGACGAAAAAAGCTGACCGGTAGTTCTTCAAATCATCTGATATTATAACCAAAGACAGCTCAGTCATTGATTTTTAGGTCTATGGTTTTAAATCTTTAGGATCTAGTAGCACTTTTGCATGAACGCCGATCAAAATTCGATAAAATTCCAATTGAGCGCCTTTGAAATCTACAACTCTATATAACAAAGCACTATTGAATAAATTAACTCCTCGGCCAAAGTTTGTACATAAAACATAAGGGTTTTGCTTTTTTAGCGGTTTGAAGCGTTTTAAAAATATATATTAATGTTAAATATTGTCTACACAGGTAAAACAAACTATGAAACACCAAAATTACCACGAGCTGAAATTAAATCTCACAGGCTCGCTTCCTAATCTGCGTCACGCACGAGCGACTTAGCTACAATTAGTACAGTAACAAACAGATATTTACATCCGTTGATTTTAAATAAGTCGTATTTTTAAAATATCTTACTCAAAGATGTGCCAGGTTTCCCAGTTAACTTGCTGAAAAAAAAAAAAAAACCTTGATAGTAATTCTAGCTCAATTAGAATTGATTTTATTTAGTATGAGAAGTTTTGTGCCGTCGAAAACCAATCGGAAGTAACTGTTTCCACGAAAAGCTAATATTGCATCGTTCTCTAAATAAACAAATCTACTTAACCATATAACCAGAGTATGTTGTTGGCGAAGTTAATAGACATACATAACAACGATGTCTTGCTCGTTCTTGAATATTGTCGGTGGGATTTGCGGCGCAGACGAACGCTCTTTCTAAGTAACTTCCAATGGCTAATTTCTACCCTTACTCAGCTTTCGTCACACTGCTCACGCTGTGTAACAAGGATATAAAACATCGCACGAAGTCCTAAAAAACTCTCCGGACTTGAACCAGAATTGATTTTAGCAATATTGCGTGTTTTTAAAAGCCAACGAGTTTATTGGAGATGACTACCCGTACTGTCTCATCGTGTCACTTAGGCATAACCTGACACGATGTCGATAGTTTCGACTCCTGATGGCCGAGAGCACTCGGATTTCTTTTTTTCCGAGTACGCCTGTGTCACTTACTGAATAATAAATCATTCTCATTTATTCACCAGGCTTAAAAATATTCCATCACATTTATTCCATTGCGCGTATGCCACACATGACATTCCAATCCTAGCAGTATGCAGGATGTTTGTCCCATGAAGCACTCGGATTTTTTTTCCGATAATGCCTGTGTCACTTACTGAGTATTACATCATGTTCAAAAGTATTAATTTTTGCACCATACAGGAAGTTGTTTCGAGTCACTCAGTAAGAGCTGTGAAAAGTAGCCGCACTGGAATAGGAATATATTTTTTCCAATCCATGAAGATATTTGACCTTTCAAAATAGCTCGTCCCTATGGGCTCAGGTAAATAACAACTAAAAAATGTACTACCAAGCAGGAACTGTCTCCAATGAGTTTTGTATCCTCTTCATTCTGTTTTGTCCAATGCGACTATTAAAAACACTATGAGTTTTACGACTTGCATGTTTTATTGATTGCGCTTGTCAAACAACACTACATTCTGTCATTGATAGAGAAAATAAAGTTTAATTTTGACAATATTCGATGAAAAATACTAAGAATTTTCCAAAGAGGGCACCGAAGAATAAATAATGTGCACTGTCATTTTTACGACATTTAAAAAGGAGGGAAGTATGAGTCAGGGTTGGGATAAATTCTTGCACCTCTTTGAAAGACAACTTGTCAGCCAGGATTGAGAGTATTTGCCGACGGGTACTCCAGTGTTGAGCGTTCAAATAACTCTCGGCAAACGCTTGAAGAAGCTCCACTTCCTTACAACTTTTCCCGCCAGTTGTTCTTCGATTCACTTCGCGCTCACATAATTCCCTCCACAAGCAATTCGAATCTTCAGGAGCAAGGACTTCCATTACTGCTGAAGCACACTGTTCAGCTTTTCTCAAATAACGGCGTTTAGTACGGCTTTGAGCTACATTCCATGGTACTGATAGTACGTGGCGGACTGGGCTGGTGTCACGAAGCTGTAGAGAGCGATTGAGCTGTTTCAGGGATTCACCTTGCACATAGTTTATGTCATCTTCGCTTTCTTGCGAATCTTCGTCTGGCACGTAAAGGCTCTCTCGTTTAGATCTACCTTCTTTGCATTCAGTATCAGTGATCGGTACAGGAAGGGAAATATCAGTGTCAGCTTCATGATCGACCTGTAGTGCGAAAAAGTTAAAATATTTTCTATATACAATGAACAAAAGATTCGCCCACGATTCGTGGGCCAGTTCGACATTTCTAGTAAAGTTAGTGTTAAAACACCTATGACTTCCTTATATCATTCACGAACCCTGCTTCCGACTCTGGATTACCAAGTTTTCCAGTTAAACTTTAAATTAACGAAATTCTAATTAAGAGCTGTCTAATTTCGGCTGCCATGGACACAATCATAGGACAAGTAATTTAACAGTCCTCGACACATGCTTTTTTAGATTTCAAATAGTGTAATATAACGTATTTAGGTTTTGATGTACAAATTAATTTTCTTACTTCTGCAGATACACAATGGAGAGGGTTGGCCACCCATCCAATCTACATCCTCCTCTCTCCTGCCCCCTCGCCTGCCTCCCACCCCCCCCCCCCCCCCCCCGCAAATAAAATAAAAATTAAAAAAAAGACCTTAAATATACTTTAAAGTGTGGGGAATAGATCAAGACGTAAACGACGTCATAATGATTTTGGATTGTGAGTTTGTATGACTTTGTGAAGTGAAAAGATGAATGCTTATAGGTGGCCTGAAGAAACGTTTAGAGATGGGCTGACATGACAGAAAGACTATAAGGTCTCTGATAAGCGATATAACTGGGAAAGTGTCTTGCCACCGGTATTTCATATTATATAATAAAGCATGTGCGTATACTCACCAGGTTTAACTTGTTCAAGGTTTCGGCGATCTCTGAAACTTCAGCGGTCATCTGGCATTTCTCAGGTGCTCTTTCCTTATACACACTAAGCATCTTTCTGCATTTTACGCAAATTCCTTTAGATAAAACATAGTCAAACTCCCGTCAAAACTCCGAAATTACCGAAAGGCGCGTATTTTTTAAACACAAAAGTCTGAAGTTTTGTCGACCCACAGAATAAAATAACAATCGAAAGTTGACTGCGCGATAAGAGGTGAGAAGAAGGGGGGGGAGTAGCATTGTGATTAGACTATCCTTTTTTTTTGTTTATTGTTTATATCTTTTTCAAGTGGCTTTTTGCGAAACGAAATTGAAATGTCTTAAACAAAGTAAATTAACCCCTACTAACCGAATTCCAGGTGCGTACTGTAAGTTACAGACCGTGAAACGAGGCTAGTAAGATATTCATTATGTCTCTGAGGTCAATCGGGCGCTCGGGAATGGAAACTAGTTAAAGTTTAGTGGGCCGCGCAAAATTGACCAATCACACCCCGCGTACGAACTGAGAGATACTGATAAAAAATAGGAACTCATTGTATACATGTGGGTAGTGCTGTGCACGCGTTGCGGACCTGTTTGTTTACGGACACCGGCACTCACTCACTCACTCACTCACTCACTCGCTCACTCACTCACATACCTGGCGACAAAGTGGGTAGGGCACTATACAGTGCACACACTAATATAAGCGCAATCCATAAAAAAATGAGAGGCATGAAATAAAGGTTGTTATAAAAAAATTGGATTGGACAACTGAATGAAGAGATAAGTAACGAAATGTCCTTCATCAACCTTACTTATTTCTCTCCATCGTTTAAACAAATGATTCTTTCATATAATCTCAAGTCATCAGAATGAATAGACTAAAAATAATTCATTGGAGACAGTTTCTGTTTGGTAGAACATCAAGTAGTTGGTTGCTTACCTGAGCCCACAGGGACGAGCTGTTTTGAAAGCTCAAATTTCTTCATGGATTGGAATAAATTTATTCCTTTTTCCAGTGCGGGTGCCTTTCTCAGCTCCTTGCAGTGACCAGAAACAACTTCCGGGATGGAACAAAGATTACCCGTCCTTCGCCAACCTAAACCTAACTTGGCACGATGAACCGGACAGATAGTCATATCCGATAAATTCGCCGGCTTTTGAAAACATCCACATCTCGCCAAAATTAATTCTACCTCCGTTTCAATTCCGGAAAATTTCAACGACTTTTTGTAATTTTTGATATCCCTGTTACACAGCGTGAGAGGCGTGACGGAAGTTGAAGAACTTGTGCGTTCGTCTGCGCCGCAAATCCCACCAACAATATTCAAGAACGAGCAAGACATCGCTGTTCTATGAAGTTCCCCGACAATAAACTCTGGTTTTAGATGCAATGTTTCACAGATAAAGATAATTCGATTTATTTATTTAAAGAACGATGCAATTTTCGTGAGAACAGGTACTTCTGATTGGCTATCGACGGCATAAAGCTTCTCATTCTTAATAAAATCAATTCTTATCATTTCAGTTTGAATTGCTATTATGATATTTTCTTTTATTTTTACTTCAGCAAGTTAACTGGGGAACCTGGCACATCGTTGAGTAAGATATTTCAAAATAAGACTTATTGTAAATTAAGAGATGTAAATATCTGTTTGTTACTGTACTAATTGTAGCGAAGTCTTTCGTGCGTGACACAGATTAGGAAGCGAGCCTGTGAGATTTAATTTCAGCTCGTGGTAATTTTGGTGTTTCATAGTTTGTTTTACCTGTGTAGACAATATTTAACATCAATATATATTTTTAAAAGGTTCAAACCGCTAAGAAAGTAAAACCCTCATGTTCTATGTACAAACTTTGGCCGAGGAGTTAATTTATTCAATAGTGCATTGTTATGTAGAGTTGTAGATTTCAAAGGCGCTCAATTGGAATTTTATCGAATTTTGATCGGCGTTCATGCAAAAGTGCTACTAGATCCTAAAGATTTAAAACCATAGACCTAAAAATCAATGACTGAACTGTCTTTGGTTATAATATCAGAAGATTTGAAGAACTACCGGTCAGCTTTTTTCGTCGCTGAGTTTGGATTATTTTACACCTTCGCGTAAATGAGAAAAGTGTGTCTTCTTAATCGGGTCTCAGTTCGCTCACAAATAAGCAGAGATAAAAATAATTCCCATGGTTTGACTAAGGAAGAATCAATGTATTCAATTATACTTAAGAAAGATTCACAGCTATGTAAACGTCTGTGTAGCGAGAAGCTGGAAAGTGTAAAATTTCGAGTTTCCGCCAGGTGAAATCCGAGCTTCCGGTAGGGTGACCGTTTTTCGTGGTTTTCTGCCGTTATATGGAATATTTCAAAAAACGTACCTCATATCCTTCAGTTACTTACCTAGGCCTTCAAACTGACAAAGTATGAGCGAAATCGATTTTTTGACCGTGGCCACGATTTCTTTGATTTTTACTGACAATCACTCTTAAAAAGGTTTTTTTAACGCCTCTTGGGGGTTAGAATTGTGTCATAGATAGCTGCTAATTCGTAACCATTGTCTCTGTTTAACGCCGGTTTCGTAAGTTTAATTTGAATAGCTTCTTTTATCCTGCGTTTGAAGGTGTTAACTTCGGTTGATAGTACTTTTGTCTTATTTGGGTCCACCGAGTGGCCCTCTAGGCGACAATGCTCGTGAACAGCTGATGAACTTCTTGATTGGTGTTCTTTCACTCTGATTTCTAGAGCGCGGGCCGTTTCGCCAACGTACTCCTTGTTACACTTCTCACAATGGATCTGGTACACAGTACCGCATTTCTTGAGATTGACAGTTGTGTCCTTGACACGTACCAATTGTGATCTTAAAGAATTGACGGGTTTATGAATAAGTGTAACATCGTGTGACTTGAACGCTCTTTGCAGGCGTTCCGAGATACCTTTGATGTATGGCGTTGATGCATAGATTTTCTTCTCGTTTTGAGGCTCTTGGGTATCTTCTGTTGTAGATTTTGGATGTGGTATTGTTAGCATCCATTCTGGATTGTTATTCATTTTTAGAGCTTGCTTGACATGCTGTGTTTCTCTAGTTCTGTCCTCGTTTTCCGTAACCAAGGTCTGAGCTCTCAACATCAGGGTGTTAACCACAGCTCTTTTGTGTTGTAGATGATGGTTTGACTGGAAGTTTAGGTACTGGTCCGTGTGCGTAGGTTTGCGGTACACGGAGATCTTGGTAGAACCATCTTGGTTAATACTCACACAGGTATCAAGGAAAGGAATCCTGCCATCCTTTTCTTGTTCCGAAGTGAACTGGATGTGTTGGTCAATGGAGTTTAGATGTTCTGAGAAGGAATCGACGGCGTTTTCGTGAATTTTGGCCATCGTGTCATCAACATATCGATACCACATAGTTGGAGGGGTGGGGGCGGTGTCCAGAGCTCTGCTCTCGAACTGTTCCATGTAGAGATTGGCCACTACAGGGGAAATTGGAGACCCCATTGCGGCTCCTTTCTTTTGTTTATAGAATTCACCCTGGAATGTGAAGTATGTGCTCGAGAGGCACATCTCTAGTAGAACAGATAATTGGGCGACATCTAACGGGCATCTGTCCGGTAAGCTCTGGTCATTTCCCAGTTTGGCTCTGACAACTGGAATGGCTTCATTGATCGGAATGCTGGTAAACAGTGAGGAAACATCGTGTGAAACGAGTTTCTGTCCAGGGGGTACTTCAAGTTCTGCAATCTTGTTGATAAAGTCTTCACTGTTAACGATGTGATGACTGTTGAGGCCAACAAGAGGTTTCATAATCTTAGCAAGGAACTTGGCAGTGTCGTACATCACGCTACCAATGCTCGAAACTATTGGCCGTAGCGGTACGTCTTTCTTGTGAATCTTGGGTAGTCCGTAGAACTTTGGGACATTCTCTGCTGTGGGGTACAGTTGATTGTAAAGATAATTAGGGATTCTCTCTTCTTTGCGCCACTCCTTCAAGGTTTGAATGAGTTTGTTTTTGATGGCTCTGGTTGGGTCAGATGTTAATTTTTCATACGTATTGGTATCGTCTAGGAGAGCCTTCACCTTGTTGTGATAATCTTGTTTGTTTAGGATTACCGTAGTGCGCCCTTTGTCCGCTAGTAAGATTACAATTGAATCGTCTTTCGCCAGAGCCTTAATGGCTTCCCTTTCAGCTCTGCTGATGTTTGGTCTTAGGGGTTTGCTCTTGCTTACGATTTTAACTACTTCATTTCTCAGGCTCTCGGCTTGGCTTTTCTCTTTTAGTTGATTACAGGCCAGTTCAGTGGCTGCCACGATCTCATCAACTGGAATCTTTGATGGAGTTACGCTAAAATTCAGACCTTTCATGAGAACCGAGCGTTCACTGTCGGAAAGAGGGCGGTCAGAGAGATTCATAACCCACTTTGTCCGATCAATGTTGGTATCTCCAATGTTTGTCGTCGGTGACCGAATTTCTTCTTTAATAATCAGTAGGCGGTCAAACTTTTGCCTCTGGCGGCTCTTTGCCATCTCAAAGTGCGACGAATGTGTTTTCTCGAAGAGAGTTAAGATTTGATTGTTTATCTCTGTTGACACCTTGGATTGTAAACTTGATTTCAGTTCTTTTACGCTCTCCTCGTACTTTCTGATCGTAAAGTTGCATTGTTTTATTCGTTCCTGAAGAAGTCTCTTCTCGGCATTATGAATAATCTTCATGGTCTTAACACCTTTCATACAGGTTCGTAGTTTCAGGCTGTTTGGAGTAATGTTGTTGTATCTGCATCGGATGTTAAAGATAAAATGTATCACCTGCTTCACGTGATCGTCGTTCTTTACAAAGACGTTCAGGGTCAGGAGCTGAGTAAGCGGCTGGCGGCAAAGTTTAAAAGTTCCGTCTATGTAAGAGATAAGATAGATAAAGATAAGATAACTTTATTTATACACGGTATTTCCATCAGTTGTTAATTATCTATAAAGGTATATCTATCTTCCTAACTATAATAAAATCTAATAATAACAATTCAAATAAAAGAAACAAATAAAAAATCTGCTTTTCATGGAGGCCGTGTCTAAAATTTACTTAAAATTAAGATATTACTTTAAACTGTGGCGACTTAATTTAGATTTGAAATCGGTCAGTGAAGACGCTTGTCTTAGGTCTAAGGGTAAGTCGTTCCACAAGTGAGCTCCGCTATACAAAAAACTTCTCTTGAGATAATCAGTTCGAGGTTGTGGAAGAACTAATTTGTTTTCCGTATTCCTTAAACGATAAGCACTTATATTGTCACGATATACAAATCTTGATCTCAGATAATCTGGTGTCATACCATGTAAAGTTTTATACATTAAGATAGATTTTTGTTCCAATCTTTGATAGTAGAGTCTTTGCCACTCTAGTGCCCGGAACAAATCATCTAAATTACTATCATAGCTCGCAGACATTAGGATGCGAGCTGCCCGATTTTGAAGCCTTTGCAGTTTTTCAGAAAGGCCCTTGTTACAGTTTCCCCACACTACATTACAATAATCAAAATGTGGTTGAACAAGGCTATTATAAACTTTAATTAGAACATTAAATGGAGTGAGGTGCCGAATTCGTTTAATTGCACCAATGGCACAAGCTATCTTCTTAGAGATGTTTTCAATATGACACTCCCAGTTGATATTTTGATCGACATAAACTCCAAGGGACTTGGCGGAGGTTACTTGTTCTATTGCGACTTCGTTTATAGTAAGAGAAGGACTTTCCGTAAATTGTAATAACTTCTGCCTTGATGCAATAAGCATAAACTCAGTTTTTGTCATATTTAGGGTAAGCTTGTTAGCATTCAGCCATTCGTACACATTACTCAGGTCGTAATTAAGGCAATAATTTATATGATCAAAGTCAGTACTAGCAAGCGTCAGGCTGGTATCATCTGCGTACATTCTGGGTTCCGAATATGTCAGACAATGTGGTAAGTCATTAATATATATTAAAAACAGAAGGGGTCCCAAAATTGTTCCCTGTACCACGTCTTAGACTGTTGGAGCAGTTCCAGCTGTTTATCTGAAGCAAACACCAGGTGACGGCGCCCTCGTATCTGAAACACACAATATGACATTCGGTTATTAATCGACTAGAAAAAGAAACCATTTATTGCTTGAAAGTTCTCTTCGAGACATGAATGAAAAGATTCCCAATTTAAAACGGATGAAAAGATTCCTGAACTATCACGAATGAAGAGATTCCAGAACCAAACGAGCACGACTATTCAATTTCAAGTGTGATAACCAAAGTAAAACATTTTTAATGTAAAAGATTACAGGCGGAATTGGGTGTTTATTGGCCTTTTTTTGTTGAAGAGGAGTGTGGAAAAATGCGGAGTGTGGAAAACGCGGAGTGTGGAAAACGCGGAGTGTGGAAAACGCGGAGTGTGGAAAACGCGGAGTGTGGAAAACGCGGAGTGTGGAAAACGCGGAGTGTGGAAAACGCGGAGTGTGGAAAACGAGGAGTGTGGAAAATGTGGTGTGTGAGCTTGAAAAGTTAACGCGTATGGACGAAAACGTCCTCCATGGAAAGGGAAGCCTGGTGGATTATACACAGCTGGATACAATTGACTCAGCTGTGCTTGATGAGTGGCGCCACTTGGCAGGCACGATGCGGAAAAAACTCATGTAATTAATAATAATAATAGTAATAATAATTTATTAGTTGTATAGCCCTATTTACATGTACAGATCAATAGTGCTTTACACTGAATAAAAATTAAAAACCTTATATATCTAAATAAAATTTACAATAGTAATGGTAGCTAAAAATAAATAAGAATAAATTGTTTTAATGTAATATATCTGAGTTAATGATTACAAAAAGCTTCATTAAACAGAAACGTTTTAATAGCTTTTTTAAATTTATGCAAACACTTAATCATTCTAATTTCATGAGGAAGTCTGTTCGATAAGTATGGTGCTGCCTGAAAAGACCGATCTCCAAATGTCCTGTAATTGTGCAACATCCCGGTAGTTTAACATTCATTTGCCCCAATACTTGGCGCGGATGGCGAGGGGTTTCGTGGGACCACCATACTGGTTGTTTGTTTGCCGCGTCTGCTTCTTGGCTGTGGTTCTCCCTTCCTGCCTCTTCCAGCTGGCATTCCAAAGGTGATGGCTTTGCTGTAGTTAAGCCCACCAGTCTTACGCTTGTTAGCCACCAGCCACTTCAAATATGCCTCAAGGGTTCCTCTTTTTAGTGACGCAACGACAGCATGAGCACACAAATAGGACTCGGGGAACCCTTGGCAGTCCTGACACTCTACTTTCCCGTTAGGGTACACGACAATGATATGTGGCTTCGTAGGCTTTGATTTTGAGGGAATGATGAGGGTGTCATATGCTGAGGCTGCTGGTAACTCTGTTACTTTTCCTTCCTTTAACAATAGTTCTCCTTTGTGCATAATGAGCTTTGAAATGTCTGGGGTAATCCGGTCTCTCCCAGTAGAAAGAATCTGCTGGAAAACAGCAGACTCTCCTTCCACTAACTTTTTGTTCATAGAGGCTACGCTGTTAGGAGAAGGTTCTTCAAGATCAATGTGGTGAACGCGCGAGAGGGCTTCTTTTCTCTGGTCTTTGTCATATTGACCCATTTGTCGCCTGTGACAACTAGGTGGCGGAACTCTGGATGAAGTTTTTACTCTCCTTTGTCCAATACAGCCAACTCCAGTTCTTGCTCCTGGCTCTTCAGTAATTTCTCGAGGGTCTTTACTAGGGTGTATTCGTCAATTCTGGCAGTTCCGCATTCACGCAGTCCTGAAGGACACTGTTTGTGCATTCAGATCGATTGGTTGTGAATTTGTCTGGTGGGAAACCGAGGCCAGCTCTCTGACGGATGGGACTAATAAAGCTGCGTATGAATTCTTCGTGTTTTTCGAGCCAAACCAAGAGTGGAAGGCTTCCATTTGAGTGGAGCGATGACCACTCTTCCTTCAGACTTTCAAACAGGCCAAAAAAATTTTCTGCACTTCCTGCATCTGACAGTCTACTCTCAAAAACGCTGCCTATCTTTCTTCCTAAAATATCATCCATTACACTCTGCTTACTCTCTCCTTTAATGTCCATAGACAGAAGCTTCGTGTCTATATTTTTGCAAAGGTGGATTTCGTAAGGCAGACAAGTAGCTCTTTCGAAGGTTTCGTTAAAACCTCCCACTAACGCCTTTTCATCATCTGTCCCGAAAGCCATTAGATTCTTCAATTCTGGTTCAAGAGACTTGAGGGTTCCACCAAAGAGCGAATACGTGGATTGTGTCTTCTTTTCGTGTAGAAGCACTGGGCCAATCATTGTTGGGTGTTTACTATCTTCATTGCGAAGAACTATGAGATGCTGGTATGAGGTCGGTGTGACATTGTATGGACGAAAATCAAACGTTGCGTCCACGGTTAAAGGCCGATACTCCACCTCCAGCTGATCTCTTGTGCTTTCTCGGGTACAAACATATGGCGTCTTTTTTGTTTGGAATTTCCATGAGGCGTTTTCGGAATGGGATGTTCCTGGCCACTCTTGAAGGAGTACTATACAAGACAGTATCTGTGCAGTTGTCCTCCAGGGACTGCAACGAAAATTAAATAGTGAGACTACAGACATTTTCAATGCACACTGGTTTACAGTACTCTGCTTTTTGAAATGTATCATTTTTTATGAAGACATTTGACTCCTGACAATATGAAAGTCTCCCTTAAACTTAAGAGCATACAAGTCACTAAATCACTTTCCATGAACGGCTAAATACATGTAAATACAAATAAATGCTACTTCGGTATAAATGTCATACCTTCCAAAGTCATGCATATAAAGCTTGTAATTTTGTTGTTACAAAATGATACAAATCTACCTTCGCTTGTTTCTTGACGTTTGAAGGATCGTCACATGCATTACGTTTGGTACCTTTCTTGCCTGCAAAACAAAGGAAACCACATCTAAATATCTGCATGATGAAGTAACTCAACAAAATCACTCCACACTTCTTCACTTCAAAAAACAAGGAAACACAAAAAACAACAGGCTAAACTTTCTGCGAGTTAAAAAGGAATTCTATGCCGGGTTATGTATTTTCCAACCACACACTCCCTATTCTATGTTACTCGCAAGATTCAAAATTTGAGGCAGAACGCAAACGCTTCGAGGGGGACTCCCACGTAAAAATGATGGGAGTGCTCGTCGGAAATTTGAAATCAGATGGGCGTGGCTTTCAAACATTTTTACCCCTAAGAGGTACCAATTTAAAACAACACAAGAACCGACACTTTGACCATTTTTTTCTCCATCGAATACCTTCTCCTCTTCAAGATTTTTGTAATCATTGTCATAATAATTTATAGACTATAATAATTTATAGACTTATATTGCGCAATTATCAGTATAAGAACTTTGAATTGCGCATTACAATTAATTGTTAAAAATTCAACCCCTACATAGATACTAAAAACTAAAAATAAAAAAAAATTAATTGATAAAATAAAAAAATAAATAAAATAAAAAATAAAAAAATAAAAAATTAAATGAATAAATAAATAAAAATGATCAATAAGAAAATGTAAAAATATGAATTTAGATACAAAGAATTAAAAAGCCATGCAAATAAAAAAGTCTTAATGGCCTTCTTAAACTTGTTTAAAGATTGGGTGTTTCTGATAGAGCCCGGAAGATCGTTCCATAATTTAGGGGCGGCGGCGTGGAAAGATCGATCGCCGAGCGTGGTGAGTGTTTTACTCCTGCGAGGATGTTAGAAGCTACCTGCGAAGGTAGATTTGTATCATTTTGTAACAACAAAATTACAAGCTTTATATGCATGACTTTGGAAGGTATGACATTTATACCGAAGTAGCATTTATTTGTATTTACATGTATTTAGCCGTTACAAACATAATGTTACAAAGATAGTAAAACGCTGCAGAGCAAGTCTTGGTGATATGATCAACCATAGATAGGTTTGAGTCAAACCAGACTCCAAGGTTTTTGACAGGAGAGTGCGGAGCTATATTTACTTTGACAACTTTAATGTGTCCAATTTCACCTTGACGAGCTGCTGCTTCGTGCCAACTAAAAGAAACTCAGTTTTTTCCTCGTTCAACAATAGTTTATTCTCACGCATCCAACGCCTGATCGCCTTAATACAACAATCAATAGCAGTAACGGCATCCAAGTGACCTGTCTCGTCTCCGGGTTGGAAAGAGACGTAAAGTTGGGTATCGTCTGCATAGCAGTGGACAGATGGAAGATTTTTTTCGACGACGTCTAGTAACGAGCTCGTATAGATGGTAAACAAGAGCGGTCCTAAACAGGAGCCTTGGGGTGCTCCGCAGTTCAAATAAAACTTCTTCGACAGACACCCACGAACTAATATCCTCTGACTGCGCCCTGATAAATACGATCGGAACCACTTGGACACTCTGCCCCCTAAGTCCCAGCGTATTGAGGGCTTCTAGCAAGATATTATGCTCGACTGTATCGAAAGCAGCACTAAGATCGAGTAGCACTAGAAGGGTTACATGTTGTTTATTCATATTGAGCAGGATGTCATTCTTCACTTTCAGAAGAGCAGTTTCAGTGCTATGATGCACCCTGTAAGCTGATTGAGCGTTCGGGTATGGATTCGTGTCGTGTATCTGATGGAAGACTGCTTTCTCAATGAGCTTCGATAAGAAAGCTAAATTGCTTACCGGTCTGAAATTCTTGAATATGATATCAAGACCAGGCTTTTTGAGTAACGGACATACTACTGTCTCCTTCCAGGACTCAGGAAAGTGTCCGGCTTCTAATGATTTGTTAATGATCGTAGTAATGATGGGAAGAAGAGCATCACATCTGCTGACTGAGCGAGAGGGCATTGGGTCAAGTGGGCAAGACTTTAATGTTGAGTTATGGATAAGCGACTTAACACTGTTGGCAGACAGGATCTTGAATGCAGATAACGATGGAGTGGACCGAGTAAAGCCATTAGCGGGGGTGGATGTGGAGGCAGGTAATTCTGTAAAATCAGCATCGATTTGTCTCTGGATCGCATCAATCTTTGACACAAAATACTTTCCAACGTCGTTTGCAAAAGTGGGGGCGTGCAGATTCGGAGGTAACTCATCGCCCTGCGACTGATTAAACAGGCGTTTACTAACACGAAACAACTTTCGCTGATTACAGCTGTTATCCTCGATAAGTTTAGTGTAAAACGCCTGTCGTGCCTTGTTCATAAGATTGTTGACAGCATTGCGCTTAACTTTGAAGACAGCCAAGTCGGAATCAATTTTCGAAAATCTCCATCTTCTTTCAGCTTTCCGTCGCTCTCTCTTGGCTTGTCTGATTTCGTCTTTGTACCGTGGAACTTGCGGACGCATAACAATCGTTCGAGTCTTAACAGGGGCATGTCTGTCCAGCACAGCTAGTAGGGTTTTGTTGTAGGACAAAAGAAGTTTCTCGAGGTCGTCCAGTGGATTTTTACACACCTCAGAATTAGCTAGGTCATCATTCAGGGAATCCACGTTCACTAATTTTATTTTCCTATACGAAAGAGTCCTGGTGGAGAAAGAAGGCTTTATTGAATGAAGATGACACAACACTGGTGCATGATCAGAGAAATAACAGTCGACTCGAGGTGTGGACCTTACGATCTGGTCGGACTGGCGGGTGATGATTAGGTCCAGGGTGTGACCATGAATACATACACCATTGAAAATGAAAGGTGTCATCAACATAACAGCAATATAGATTTCAAAAGTAAAATTTTTCACGCTTACCCTAAAAACAAGTGCCACAATGCTAGGGCTTTCTAAACCATATTTTACTTTCACTGCAATTAAAAGTGCAATGACACTTGTTCTAAGAAGAAAAGTGATGGCCAAAATCATGGTGATCATAATGGTAATCATAGTAGTCATCATAATAGTCAAAGTATCAGTGATAATGACAATAATATTAAAAATAACTAATAATAATATTAACTATTTTACTAAAACTAACAAAAATAAAGTTCATATTAATTGGTAAAATTAATGGCTGGGTATATTGGCTTTAGTAAACTACTAAATGATCAGGTTTACCTGCCGTTCTGGGATTCATGGCCTCTGCGTTCAGCGATCCAGAAATAAATATCTGGGCTCTTTGCCACAACATTGGGCATGCTTGAAAAAGTGAATGCAGCGTAGTACTGTACGTAATACAGTATATATCAAATACGCTCGAGTAAAACAGATAGGCTGAGAAAAATCAATAAGAAATCAAAAGCAAAGACATTAGAGTTGGCTGACCGAACCAATCTCCTCTTGCTACCAAGAGGACAGCTAAGGGGCAGAAGCACAGCCACTATTACCCGAACATCCTCTGTTCGTTGTCATGTGAACTAAAAGAGAGAAACAGGTCAGTATGATAGTTGCATGAACATGACTGAACTGAAATCGTTTTCAGCTCTGTACCTTGGTGATCAAATGGAGGAACTTATTCTGGTTGACAGATTTGTTTGTAGCTCCTGAGGATTTGATCCCGCAGACTTTATTTCCCCCACCAATCAAAGGGTAGGGTATGAAATGTGGTGAGGTAAAGAAAAGTGAGATTCATGATGGCAATCACATCTCATCTTATGTGGGTTGTTTCTACATACTGACAAACTAGCTAATTACCTCTTCAAAAGTCTGGATTAGAAACGGAATGGCGGTGCCTTTCCCTCTGTCCTCTAGAACATTAGTGCACCTCAGTTGTCCTGCTACGAACAGCTTCATGCATTTCCGAGAAATGGCAAGTCATGTCCAAAGTGATTAATTAATACTTATGAAGGTAATCACTCGGTTAAGCACAACTTAGGGTGCTCAGTTTGTTGTGCAATAAACTATTTAAGGTAGACGTATTGTGAACATACCTGTTATTACTCCTGATGTCGAGAAATCATCAGTGACATAGCCATCTGGAAAGACAAAATACTAATTAATACATATTTATTAGTTAACTAAAAACAATAGTCAGCATTCCAATTTATATAATTATTTAACTAAATAATCTTGGCTATTTTATTGGTTAGTTATGATCTTCCAAAGTACAGACACCCGAAGAATCATGTCCTTAGTTAAAAGACTTTCTTTTCATCTTTCTCTGAACAGTAGCATTGCAAAGAGAAGATAACATTGTGCAAGCATTTAAGCAAATTGGTTTTAATTAGGTTAAGATCAAGGTGAGCTTACAAAGGCTAGCCTCTTCCAAGTAGACTATCACTTCTGCAAAAAAAAAAAAAAAGAAATGATAGGAATTATCGTTTGACTACGTAAATGTATCATAAACATGAAGTTATGAAGCCCACTGCTGTTACATTTTTAGTAATTATATTTTATTTTCATTGTGCAATTGTGGATATGATTTGTTTCTTGTTTTCGTTAATGTCTTTAAACTTAACATTTATTGTAAGAAAAAGTGACCAAAAATTTGGAAATAAAAATATTGCAGTTTTAAGTCACCTTTTTATCACCTGCCAGATAAATATCTACTCCAACTTTCTTGCCATCAATTTCAATGAAACCATCATCAATGATCTTATTAGCTTCTAAAAATACATATCTAAACGACTCATCCAAAGTCTGGCGGCTCTCGCGGCCATTTCTTACAGGGACGGTGTGATTTCCTGTAAAAAGAAGGTAATTATAGACGTATTTATTAAACTGACACCTATTCAGAACAACAATATAACCAGTTGTATATGTTTGTGCACCTATCTAACCTTTTGATGACAAAATATCATCCACCTTCTGAAGGATGGTGAAACTCAGAAGTATGAAATTAGTTGTCCTGCTCAAATGTGCCCTATCACCACTTAATTTAACTTTTGCTATAATGTTCCTTTGCTTATCTCTCATTAAAACTGAGCATCCTTTAATTCTTATAACTATTTTTATTTGCCTGTCTAATTAATTAAAAGCTGGTAATGCAGTTTTGATGTTAATACATATTTCACATTACATAACATTATTTGAACTTACAAGTGTATCATCAAGGATGTCATGATTTGCATCTTACATTTTGTTGTTACACTTTATTTGTTTTTCCGCTATTAGAGATAAATGTAGGGTCCCTTACTAGACTCATGCTCAATTCTACAGGTTAGGGAACCAATGATATTTGTTGTTATCAATTAAAGCAGGAAATGACCATGAGTTTTCTCAACCTTTTCTTGCATTTGCTCTAGGGTAAAGTAAATGTTGCAACCGTAACATTTCCCAGTAATGAGTTAATGTGTGTCAATAGCTGGATGGCATCAACATTAGTTTAGAGAGATTAACATTAGTTGAGAGAGATTATAGTGTGACTTTATAATCTTTTGTTGGGAATAACAGAAGAAAGGTTTAAATATTAATGCCAGGAAATAAGAATTCTTCTTTGACGTTTGTCGTTCAAGTAACGTAACCGTGTATCTTTTACTTTGAAGCCCATCGACAATGGGGAAACCTGTAACTCTGACTTGTGGGCATTCGGGCTGTCGTCACAGCCACCTGACACACATAGGCATTGAGAATGTCCTCCGGAAACTGTATTCGTAGAACTTTGTTTAGAAGTTTGCTCAGAAGTGACCAAACCGGGGGAGTGTGTCGTGAAATTTTTTTCCTTCTTGTTCTTGAATGATGCTGTGATACTCGCTTAATAATGCAGTATCCACTTTTAATTTGCGGTGTAGGAACTTAAGATGTGTTTCACGCATTTACCGATTGTCTGAGGATGGTTGACAGTCATCTTTCTATGGAAGCCCAACCTCATAGAAGTTACCATTGAACGAAATGTCTGAAAATTGATCTGCGAGTTTGAAGGCTTGTTGGCATTTCAGTGTTTCTTCGATTCCAATGCTTTCTGTCTCCCAAAATCGTTGCATGATTTCTGTAACTTCATCTGTTTCTCTCATAGGCAATTCTCCGATCCGTCGAAATAATCAGCTAATTCCAGGCCTTCCAAATGAACGAAGTTAGTTTGTACTCTTTAGGGCAGCGGGGAACAGATTCCGGGAAAGGTTAATGCCGAAATATCGATTGTTTCATCGTTACCTGAGCCAGGTCGTTTGAGTCGCAAATGAACAAAGTCACAATTTTGAGATTTGTAACGAGCTTCTCCAAAGGTGTTGAGATTTAGCCTTTTGTGTTGAACTGATTTCAGCTTCGATCGTAGATTTTCAGTGACAAGTTCTTTGACTTTCTGTATCAAACAGAATCCTGACTGGAGTCGAAATTTTGCCTTTCTTTGAGTGCCACAGCTCGTGCTGTTTGTAAAAGCACAGTTTTGGGTTGTTGTATATTCGCGTTGATCGTAGTCGTTGTTGCGCTCGTTGTCGTACTGCTTGTTTCGCTGCCCGCAGATTCGTTGGTCATTGATACGTTTACCTTTGTGTGAACTTGATCACATGGATTGATGATGGCGTTTCTTGCAGTGCCTGCAATTTTTCTCGCTCATACACTGACTGTCGTTGTGGCCCTTTCGTAGACAGTTGAAGTATCGGTTGCTGTTCGCAAGAACCTTCTTTCGGCTTTCACAATTGAACACCTTGTCACAAGAGGTGGAATAGTGTAGACTTCCGCAGTAAGCACAACGAATTGTAAATTCTTCGGGGCCCTTTGCGACTAAGGCGTTTGCATTTGGTGGGATGTTTCGATTGTCGTCTATAGGATTAATAGGAGGCTTGCGATTCTCAACACCGCTCGATTTCGCTCCTTCGCTTGCTTCCCGGGCATCAATTTCAGACTTTATGGTGTCGAGAAACTCATCAATTTCCCAAACTTCATTTGTATAATTTGTAGTCGAAAATCGCTGGAACGTTTGGACATAATGATCGGAATGAGAAGACTTCCATACTCCTTTGATGAAACACCCATCGAAACTAAACCTCTAACGTTCACGCTGATTTTGTCGTAAACATATCGCAACGGACCAAGTCGTCCTCCTTCGACACATGGCTGAATCTTCAAAATCTCATCCATGTGCTCTGATATGATAATCTGAGGTTTGCCATAACGCTCCTGTAGCATTTCAACGGCGGCATCTAGACCATGCACGGTCCTCGCGGCGTTTCCTTCGAGCAGAGAATTCAGATAATTGGACTTGTTGGTTGTCCAAATGTCGCTGTTTTCATGCATAGCGTATTTGAAGGAATTCCAGAACGACTGCCATTTCGTAACGCCGCCTCTGAATTTCGGCAGTGATAACTTTGGAAGTCGTGGTTTCACAGAATTGCTTGTGGTTGTATTGTGTTGATCGGGTTGAACGAAGACCGCGGATGGCGGCGCGAATACCGGCGGTACTTGAGTGTCGACGATTTTCCTCGATT
>NC_142682.1:12800747-12830747 GCF_964200805.1 Pocillopora damicornis
CTTCAAGGACCGTTCGTTAACCGTTCGTCATCCGTTCGTTTTTGCCGTTCAAACGGTTTTCCGTTAGTGTCCGTCTTGCCTTTCACGGTCACATATCATGCAATTAGTTTATAAACGTCCCTAGTCGAACTCATATTTTTTTAAACTTTATTCAAATGACAACTGCCCTTTTCAGTTCACCTAAAACCTTTAGGATTTAAAGCTTTCATTCGATGCAAATCAAGGGCGAACTATAAACGTGAATAAGACCAATTTACAAAGAAAGGACTTATGATATTTGCACACAGGACAGAAAAACATCGGAACTAGTTAATTCTATCCTCTGACCGAGAATATTTCGTTGCAATTTTCTAACGGCATAA
Source organism: Pocillopora damicornis (assembly GCF_964200805.1). Classification (NCBI taxonomy): domain Eukaryota; kingdom Metazoa; phylum Cnidaria; class Anthozoa; order Scleractinia; family Pocilloporidae; genus Pocillopora; species Pocillopora damicornis. The sequence goes on from NC_142682.1 coordinate 12,801,110, forward strand.
ATCTCTGACTATACTGAAGTCGTTCATATTTTATTGCTAGAAGAAAATCAGTTTGCACATACTGTTAGTTCTGCGAGCGTCGAGTCAAGACGTTTCTCAAAACGAAGTTCGACAAAGGAAAGTCTTGTCGCGCTACACGCGAGGAGCATCAAGTGGGTAAATTTCGCGCAACGACGGGGACGTTTGAGCAATTTTTAGCCTAGAAGATAGGTATGTAAACGAAGGCGTATTAATGGTTGCCGCTTCTTCTGCCTTGGCAAATATACGAAAAACTCTTCAAAAGCGAAATGTCTAACTACAGAAATTTGGATAAGGTCGCAAAAATGAGAAAGGTACTCACTTCAGGTAATTCCAATGACTGTGTCAAATGGTGAGGTTCTGAACACGAACAAAAGCTCAGTTTGCAATCTTGCAATCGAGAAGAGGCAAATATTACTGTTCTGAGCCCACGCTCACTTTTCCACAGTCGCCCTGAGGGTCCCTCCCTCCGTAAATCTTACAACTAGAAGACTAGTCCCGTGTAAACATGGCCTCCTCCAATGATAAATGGATTGGACCGTCGCGCAAAACCGAGGCGTAGTGGAGGATTGACGTATCTTCCCATTTTTTGAGGGCTGCACGACACTATAAAAAACAGTCGCGATTTTAAATTCAGCAGAATGCAATCAAAGTGCTTTGTGTTCTAAGAAAACGGCCTCGAAGGTATGAAGTTAATGATTCCTTTCAAAATTTTGAAAAGCAGGCTTTTATTATTTATATATTATATATTTTATAATTATATTGGACTAATTTGTCCACCACCTTTTCTCTTACCCTGCATCATATTACTATATAGTTAGATAACATTATACTCTTTATGTATTCTATGGAAATACTCTAAATGGTTCGTCAATGTTTGATATGTTTTAAATTGGTTATCACAACGATCACGTTTTATTCTAATATATTTCATAAAATCATTTATTTCACATAATTATGGTGTCATTGTAATCATTGGATATCATACATTAAATTTGTAACCTTCTTACGATAACTTTTAATTGTGTCTTTTTAATTGTTGGGAATCTTGTAACTATTATTGGGAGATTTAACTCTATACAAAAGCCTTTATATTTCAGGTGATTGTCAGTGATAATAATATCTGGTTGTCCAGCTATGTAACCGTTTTTTTAGGAATCTATTCTTTTAAAAGTAGTATTTTGTTTTTCACCACATTGAGCAATGATCCTGGTATTAGGATAAAGCTTTCTTATAAAATCAACTACCTTGTAGTGGAGACCAGTCTCTGTTTCAATTTTAATCATATCATTATTTAGATTATCAAACAACTTGTGCTCGGTCCATATTTTCTACTTGATGGAAGTACTTAACTTGTTACCCAATGTTTGGAATTCTTAGCTGGTTCTAATTTAGATGCCAACAATAAAGAGTGAAGCCCTCTTCATCGATATATATTGTATGCCAAGTTTGTCCTTTATTTTCAGTGCCTTCATAAGGACCCGTCGTTTTGACGGCATCTTTTTTGTCCTCATCATGTACACGTTTCTTATGGCTTGATCTGTGTCTACATAACCAAATATCTCAGCCATCTGTTTTCCCTTAAACCATATAGTCTGTTTGTTATCAACTTAAACTGTCATCAACTGACATTTAAACCGCCCAAGTATCTACTACCAGTAGTATTGAGACAGTTCCAAGAACATGAACCAATACGTTTAGTGATCACAACCGAAGTAGAATTCCTTTTCATAAATACAATAGCGTGACTCCCAATTATCTCTTCATTGATATGGTTTTGAAAAATAAATCTGGCATCACTTATTCACAAGATTTACAAGTATTGGTTGTTGTTTATGGTGTTTTAGGGTATCACAATGATGTCTCAGCGAGTGTTTGGGATAAGATATACACGGTTACCAACGGTGTCATCAATTTCAATGAGAAGGTTAAAATGGATGTAGTTGATCCCGTCAAAAACCAACATCCTGTGTCTAAAAGGATACATGACGGTGACAGAAATGGATTAAACAATTCTATCACAAATCGTAACAATTACTATTGTAATAACAATATTGAACATAATAATGAAAACATCAAAAGAAAAAAAAGAAGGGGAACAAATCAAGAGAGACAAGTGTAAAACATTAATGCATGGAATAATGGTATTGAATATTGCTTATTTGCTTAGAGTGTAACGGAACAGATTCTGCCACGATTTAATTGCTCTTCAACAAAATTCTCCAAAGACTGCAAATAATGATTTTCTTAAATGCATAACAATTGAGTAATTGGACAGAAAACTTTGAATGCGTCAGCCATCGTTAACCCTGAGCAAAAGAAAATTTTTCGCTACAAGAGGGTCTCAATTGAGTTAATCAGATTGATTTGACCATCACATTCGACTACCTACGCTTTCTTAACGGAAAAAAAAGGACAACACACTCGGATAGTTCAACACATTTGATTCCATCACAGACAGATTGAAATGAACCCAAGAAGGAACCGAAAGGATAGTTCGGCATGGAGGAAAACAAACATAGAATGAAAACTACGACACTGTAAATGTTTAATTTAAGAACAAGTCTCTGTAAAAATCAAACATCTTGGAAAATGAAAATTTTCAACCCCCCCTTCAAATTTTGCATGCAGTTAGGCACTTAGGGGGATACACAAAAATGCCCTTTTTTAGAGGTTGCAGCATCCTTGTCGCCATGGTAACAACGGCTGCTTGTTCGAGGCCTGGGGCCTCATTTTCATACAAAAACGTCGCAAAAAAAAGAGTGAAATGTTTATTTCTCTATCTCAAGCTAAATATAACATTATAAATTGGCACTTCTACCGTACATTATAACATCATTCGTCTTCACTTTGACACATTTAATTTTCCCTGGGAGTGAATGGAACAACATGATCTCGAGACCGAAATTACGATTATCGTTATTTCTAAATTGGCACCAAATTTATGGATATAGTAATTTCGTGGCACTCTTTACCAATGCTTACACGTGTTAAATAAAGAGAAGGACTCGGTTCCACTGTCTTACAACATTCAAGATGGCGGAGGAAAGGGGTAAATGTGCGTTCAGTTGTGATCAGCATGATCTCGACACCAAAATAACGATTATCGTTATTTCTAAATTGGCCCTGAAATAACGAATATCATAATTTCAGTGCATGTCTGAGACCTTCGGGCTCGAAGCTTGGGAACTAGTATTCAGGGAAAGATAAAATGGCGGCTTACGGCGGCGAAGGAAATCTCAGTAGTTTAATATTTTAGCGTGAAAAGGCTTGGGTGTTGTGATCTGGTTCTCAAGTAAAAAAAAAATCACGGTCTGCAATGGCCCTACCACCTTTTGAACAACAAGAAAACATTGAAACGGTGGTAAAAAGCAGCAAGTTTCGAAGTCTAAACGAAAGATAGGTAAGCTGAGTTTCAGTCAAATATCATGACATTTGGGATGTAATTTCGATACCGAATAAATAGTTCTACATGGTTATACACGCATAGGATTCTGTTGTGTTCACGTGAAGGCCATTTCAGCCATTCCTGCCACTTGTAAGTGGTAGGAAATAAAAGATATGTATAGTTGTTTCGTATTGAAGCCCTGTGAAATCACAAATTTGATTTATTTCTTCTTTGTTTTAGGCGGTCATTATCCATTACTTTTGGAAGTCGATGCTGATGAGAGAGAAAAAATGTTTATGATTATTTCTTCTCTCGAACATTTTACTATTTAGGTACCAAATAATCTTGATACTGAAGACCATTGCATCCTATTATGAAAAATGTACCCCTGATTGCTTTGTCAACATGTATGATGTAATATACCTTGAGATTTGTGGGATTTTCACATGTAAACTAGAAATACCTGTGGAGGGTAATGATGTACTTAATGCAAAGTGTTTTGGTACAAAGTCTGCTTTGCTGTAATCTACCTAAAGGTGCTTTTTATATGCTAGTAACACTTGCACAGCCCAGTCAAAATGTTCTTTAGTAGTAGTCAAGCTGGCTGTTGTAATTATAGGCAGCAGAGGCCAAACCTCATCCTGAAAAGCAGTCTGAAAGGTGTGAAGTCAGTGGAAGATACTTCATTGTAGGTGGCCAAATTGCAGGCTGTCAGCCCATTTTGAGTGAGTAGTTAAACTCAAGATCGGCTATTTTAACTAATTTTATTGAGAGCCAAATCCTGCAAGGCTTATATTCTGTATTAATTTGAAGTGTTACTTTTATGTTTCTTATTTTGCAGTAAGTGGGCTTGTTGTGGCCATTTTTCTCTCAAACATTTTTTTCAGCTTAGTCAAAACGTTTTTTAGAAGTAGGCAAGCTGGCTATAGTAACAGAAGGTAGAGACCAAACCTTGTCCAGACTAGACGCCTAACAAATGTTCTGTGTGGAAAGCCAAATCCCTGGTTACCGGCACATTTTGACTAGGCTATTTGTTATTTAGCTACTCTTATTATTAAAGATTACTGCATTCCTTTTTAATAATTTGCTGCCAATTGTATGCTGTATATAGCTTATGATTTGTGTGATTTTCAAGAGTAAATTAGAAATACCTGAAGATGGTAATGATGTACTAGATAACGTACTTGATGCAAAGCAATTTTGGCACAAAGTGTATGCCTTGTCCTCAGGTGATTTTAACATGCTAATAAGATTTGTTATTCAAATAATATACATCAGCTGGAATAGGAATATTGAAAGAAAAATAATAATATTTAACCATAACAAGTTTTGGTTTTATGTCCAAATTAAGCACTTAGTTGAAGATCACTGCACTGATCAGGCCCCGAAGGCCAAAAAAGTGCTGTCTGCTGTTAGTTTAATTTTTGTCATTTCTATTGATTTATTTTATTTATCAATGTTTCTTTGAGTTATAATTCATTGACCTCTTTCAATAGTGCAGGTTCGCTCGTGTAACCTAATCCTACATGTATGTATGTACAATCTCAGTTGAAATTTTGAGTGGCAGGCAAGCTGGCAATAGTAATAGGCAGCAGAGGCCAAATCTTGTCCTGAATAGAAGTCTGACATGTGTGAAATTGGCAGCTATTTCATTGTAGGTGGCCAAATTGTTGGCTGCAGCACATTTTGACCTGGCTGATTGTGTGTGTGTGTTATGTATGTGTTCTTCTTTTTAGGTGTTAAACAGGTCAAAGTACCGAAAAAAACCTCTGTGATAACTTGGTAGTCTAAGATGTAAAAATTTTTAATAATAAGGTAAAGCTTGATCATTCTTAAGAGTTTGCATCTGTTCTAAAAGTTTTGGGGAGAGTTAGGGGAGCATTATTTATACAAATGTATTTAAAAAGTAACAAAAAAATAAAAAGAACTAGGGCAAAATCCCAATTTGCTTTAAAAGTTTATTTTAATTATAAGCATAATTCTGGATATAGCTTGGGATTTGTGTGATTTTCACAAATTGTTAGGTTGTTATGTAAACTTAATTTACAGTAACCTTGTTAGTTTTCAGCTTCAAGAACAAGTACATAATTGCAGGAAAAGCTTGAAGCTTGAAAAATTGACTGATGAAACTGGAACAGATGTCATGAGATTTGTACAATAGGTTGGCCTGGGAGGGACCAAGAATTAAAGAATTCATTGATTCTCTTACACCTTTTGTCTGCATAGTGTGCTTCTGTAGAGCTTAGTTATTGCTGTAGAAAACGTTTTTGGAGGGCCCTTGAGATCACTCACTTTTGAGCTAGTTGCCCCTAGGGAAGAGGATATCTGTACTTATTATCTCCCTTGGGGGGGGGGGGGGTGAAGGGTTAAAGACTGATTCTTCTCCAGTAGCCACAAGTACCCCTGCATATGGAAATTTTGAACACTATTAAGGGGCTAGTACCCTCATTTCATACTTGAATTTCTAATTTAGTGTAAGTTATGACAAATAATGAATGTAAATTCATCTTGGTTGTACAGGTTATATCCAGCAGTCCTTAAAAAAAAATAAAAAGGTATTTTTCTGAATTAAAAAAAAAGTGTTCTTGCTTCAAAGTAAGTGCATGATATGTCATTCAATTAATGCTCTAGCAGAGTTTTTGTTTGAAATGCCAAAATGAACTTCATGAGTAAGGACAAAAAAAAAGACAATAAGCAAATGTTCCTCTGTATCCTTTATGTCAATTTGGGCTGAAAAACAGGTTTTTTTCCTTTTGCAAAAATTAGCTTATTTCACGACCAAAAACGATGCAAACAAGCTGAAACGTTATGTTTTCAGCAAAACAGCGATAGAATCTGCGAAAAAACAATGGAGACAAGCTAACACACAGTGTTCTCAGTAAAATTTGGGCAAACAAAACCTTAAAAACCAAAAGAAAAACAATTGCGCTGACTTACCCATTTTTTGCCAAGATAACTGCCAAAACACTGAAAACTAGCTTGAAACTACATGTTTTTCACAAGATCGCGACGAAATCTGTCTAAAAACTCCAAAATACGGCAGAAATGTACGATTTTTGCAAAATTTTTCGCTAAAGTTGACAAAAACACTAAATTCGACTGAAAAACACGTTTGTTTTTTTTTGCAAAAATAAGCTTATTTCAGTTTTAAAAACGCTGCAAAAAATGTTCTCAGCAAAATAGTTTAAGAGTCTGTGGGAAAACACAAAAACCAAGCTTAAACCAAGTGTAAATTGATAAAAAGGCCCGAATTGCGCATTTTGGCAGTTATTTTGGCAAAAAATGGTATATTTTGATTTCAAGCAAACTTTCAAGTAGTTGTTAAAGTTTAGAGCCAAACACAATACCAAAAAAAATTGGATGTTTTCAGAAAAAATTGTGACCCTCAGCCTAATCATAATCCCACCCTACCCAAGCCCTAACTCTAGCTGCGAGCTATCCTAACCCTAACCCTAACCCCGGGTTAGGGTTAGGGCTCGGGTTAAGAACGGAACTTTTCACTCCAGTCAAAATGATGCAACTGGTTAACATGGTCCAACCAGCCAAAACAAGATAAAATGGTTTAAACAGTGAAAAGATTTTAATTACGTGACATGGTCCAATCGGAAGAAACGATCTCACTTAGTAAAATGGTGCGACTGGTTAACATGATCCAACTTGATAAAATGATGCCAATATCTAAAATGGACAAACTGGTTTAAATAATCCAACCAGTTGAAATGGTCTAACTGGATAATGCATGTGTAACCAGTGAAATTTGTTCAAATAATTCAGGTAAGGATGGTAACATTAGTTAAAAAGATCCAGCATATTACAGTGGTTCAACTGGTAAAAATAATCATCCAACTACTAAAAATTATTAAACCCCAATCAAAATTAATCCAACCGCTTCAAATAATCTAACTGGTCAAAATTCTTCAGGTGGTTATTTAAGTGAAAAAGGTGACAAAATCTTCTTAAAAATATTTTTGAAGAGGCTTACACCCTTACCCTAAACACTAACCCTACCCCCAAACCCTAACCCCAAACCTTCACCCTAGCCCTAACCTCAACCGCAGACCCTCTAACCCTAACACTAAGCCTAAACCCTAACCCTAACCCTAGCCCCACACCATAACCCTAAAACCTAACCCTAAACCCTAAACCCTAACCTATAGCCCTTAACCTAGACCTAACCCTAACCCTAACCCTAACCCCAACCTTCTCTATCTATCCTGTAAGTGTACCAGTCGGCCTATCGTTTGTTTTTCAGTAAACTTTCAAGTAGTTACTGAAATTTACAAACACAATACCAAAAACCCTGCAATTGAATGCTTGTAGAAAAATATTAACGCCAACCCTAAGCATAGCCTCATCCTAGCCTTAACCCTAATTCTAACACTAAACCCCGCTAACTCTAAGCATAATTTTACCCTAGCCCTAACCCTGATTGTAACACTAAACCCCTCTGACCCGAAGAAACCCAAACTCTAACCCTAACCAGGTAATGGGCTCCTGCCCTAACCCTATCCTCAACCCTGACTTAAACCCTTTACCATAGCTTAGGATTGGTTTGGGGTTTGGGTTAGGTTTAGGATAGCACAGAGTTAGAGTGAGCACAGGACGAAATAGCATGATTCCGTAATTCGGAAAAATGAAACTCTATGTTTCCACATCATTCACTTCTTCCTTGGACCTGTTATGTTTCCGTTATGATTCCTGAACGGAAATATGACGACACGTTTCCGTTGCATTTCTGTCAACGGAATATTATCATCGCCTGTTTCCGTTACGTTTCCTTGTACGGATTCAAACTTTTACCGTCAAGTAAAACATATATTTATAAAGTGCTGTACAGTTCTTACACCACGTTACCATGAAGACGTGATCGTTCGAGGACAACAAAGGCAAATTGACGTGCATTAGGTGTGTACGTTCGTAGGAATCATAAGAAGTCCTAGAAGCTTCGATGTTTTACACTGAGCTATGTGCATGTTAATTTTGGAACTGTTTCGAAACCTTACAAAATTGAATCTTTTAAACTTACTCTGTGCTTAGATTTTTAAGCAGCTGGATCATTTGAGCCAGTTTAGTCACTCAAACCAGCAATACAATACTAGGCTAACTGGATAGTTTTAGGGTTAGGGTTAGGATTTTCAAGTAGGCACACGCAGTTGTGTGGATATTGTGGTACATGGAGTTTAGTAGAGTGTAGATTTTAGCAGTATTTGCCAGTGTTGACATATTTATAAAATTATGGTTCCAAAGTGCGTGTCACTGTTGAGAACCCAAGAAAATCATGAGAAAGTCGCCGATGGATTAGCCATAAAAATAAGCCCAACTCTGAGTCAATGCCAAACCACAAGAAAGTTGTGAAACTCGCGCCAATGTAAAAAAAAAAAAAAAACAACTGAGGTTCGAAGTATGGGTCGCTAACATCCTATGAAAATCATGGGAAAGTCGAGGAGATTGGTCATGGTACCAACCAATGCCACTTTCCCATGAAAATCAAGAAACCTGTGGTAACTAGCCAACATATGCTAGAATGACAATCTTTAATAAAATTCATATCTAATAAGGATGTGTGAAATGGCCAATATCGCTCTTGGCCGAGATACTGGTTTGCCGTGTTTTGGCAGTTATTTTGGCGAATATGGTTAAAATCAAATCTGTGTAAAAACAGTAAAATCAACGAGTTATTGAGGTTCGTCAACATAGGGAGGGTCCTCTTAGTCTAGAGAAAAACTTCTGCCCACGGCTAAAGGCGTTAAATTAATAAATTGATATATCTGGGCGGCATATCAAACAGCAACACTAAACTTCTCCTTTCTCACAGCTTTTTCCCCTTTAACATCTTTGTTCGTTCCATTTTTTTTTAAAGTAAAAACTCGTTTTGGAGGCATAAAGGTCCCTAAAGCAACGTTTCAAGATTTTATGGCGATCTTGTGAAAAACATGTAGTTCCAGCTAGTTTAGAGGGTTTTGGCAGCTATTTACACAAAAAGTGGGTAAAATCAGCCCAATTTGTCGTGTTTCTGACGGTTTTTACGCGTTTTTCCCCAAATTTTACTGAGAACACTGCGTTTTAGCTGGAATAAGTGTTTTCACATGGATTATATCCCTATTTTGTTAAAGACATCGTGCTTTTGAATGTAAAATAGGCTGATTTTTGCAAAAAAAAATGTGTTTTTCAGGTCAAATTGAGCGCTTTTGTCAACTTTTGCGTAAAATTTGGCAAAAACTCGTGCGTTCTGCCGGATTTTGGTGTTTTTAGATAGATTTCATTGCAATTTTACGAAATACATGTAGTTTCAGCTAGTTTGCAGCGTTTTGGGCTTGAGACCGGCAAGAGTGATGGTAGACACTCTTAGCAGAGATAATTGATAATTAAAATTTCACCTATAAAAATTTCACCTATAAAAAATTTCACCTATAAAGACAATAAATTAATTGAACACAAGAAAAAGGAAACTTGATAAAAAAATTAGAATAATGGCGGGGAGAAAAGAGGGCTGCACTAAAGATTATGTACTTGTGTTCTTGAAGCTGAAAATTAACAAGGTTCCTAACAATTTTTGAAAATCCCAAGCTATATCCAGGGTTTTCTCTTAATAAAATTAACTCTTAAATCAAATTGGGATTTTACCTTGGCCTTTTTTTTTTACTTTTTATGAACATTATTTATGTATAAATAATGCTCCCCTGACCCTCCCCCAAATTTCCAGAACAAATGGAAACTCTTAAGAATGATCAAGCTTTACCTTATTATTTAAAATTTTTACATCTTGAATTATCAAGTTATCACAGAGGATTTCTTGGTACTTTAACCTGTTTAACACCCTAAAAGAAGTGCACATATATACTACACACAATCAGCCCAGTCAAAATGTGCCACAGCTGACAATTTGGCTGCCTGCCACAATATAGCTGCCACTAACTTCACACTTTTCACACTTCCATTCAAGACAAGGTTCAGCCTCTGCTGCCTATTACTATCACCAGCTTGCCTTCCACTCAAAAACATTTTGACTGAGCTCATCCATACATACATACATAAGTGGGAGATTAGGTTACATGAGCGAACCTGCACTATTGAAAGAGATCAATGAATTACAATTCAAAGAAACATTGATAAATAAAATAAATCAATAGAAATGACAAAAATCAAACTAACAGCAGACAGTACTCTTTCAGCCTTCTGGACCTGAGCAGTGCAGTGATCTTCAACTAAGTGCTTAATTTGGACATAAAACCAGAACTTGGTATAGCTAAATATTATTATTTTTCTTTTAATATTCCCACTCCAGCTGATGTGTATTATTTGAATTACAAGTCTTATTAGCATGCAAAATCACCTATGGACAAGGCACACACTTTGGACATAAAACCAGAACTTGGTATAGCTAAATATTATTATTTTTCTTTTAATATTCCCACTCCAGCTGATGTGTATTATTTGAATTACAAGTCTTATTAGCATGCAAAATCACCTACAGACAAGGCACACACTTTGCACCAAAATAGCTTTGCATCAAGTACATTATCTAGTACATCATTACCATCTTCAGGTATTTCTAATTTACTTGTGAAAATCACACAAATCATAAGCTATATACAGCATACAATCAGCAGCAAATTATTAGAAGGGAATGCAGTAAATTTTAATAAGAATATTACTAAGTAGTTAAATAACAAATAGCCCAGTAAAATTGTGCCCGTTGCTGGGAATTTGGTTCTCAATAAAATTAGCTAAAATAGCCAATCTTGAGTTTTACTGCTCACTCAAAATGGGCTGGCAGCTTACAATTTGGCCGCCTACAATGAAGTACCTTCCGCTAACTTCACATTTTTCAGACTGCTTTTCAGGAAGAGGTTTGGCCAGCTTTTCTACTACTCAAAAACATTTTGACTGGGCTGTGCAAGTCTTACTAGCATATAAAAAGCACCTTCAGGTAGATTACAGCAAAGCAGACTTTGTACCAAATGCTCTGCATTAAGTACATCATTACCCTCTTCAAGTATTTCTAGTTTACTTGTGAAAATCCCACAAATCACAAGGTATATTACATTATACATTCCAGTTGACAAAGCAATCAAGGGTAATTTTTTCATAATGGATGCAATGATCTTCAGTATCAAGATTATTTGGTACCTAAATAGTAAAATGTTCGAGAGAAGAAATAATCATAAACATTTTTTCTTTCTCATCAGCGTCGACTTCCAAAAGTAATGGATAATGACCACCTAAAACAAAGAAGAAATAAATCAAATTTGTGATTTCACAGGGCTTCAATACGAAACAACTATACATATCTTTTATTTCCTACCACTTACAAGTGGCAGGAATGGCTGAAATGGCCTTCACGTGAACACAACAGAATCCTATGCGTGTGTAACCATGCAGAACTGTTTATTCGGTATCGAAATTACATCCCAAATGTCATGATATTTGACTGAAACTCAGCTTACCCATCTTTCGTTTAGACTTCGAAACTTGCTGCTTTTTACCACCGTTTCAATGTTTTCTTGTTGTTCAAAAGGTGGTAGGGCCATTGCAGACCGTGATTTTTTTTTTACTTGAGAACCAGATCACAACACCCAAGCCTTTTCACGCTAAATATTAAACTACTGAGATTTCCTTCGCCGCCGTAAGCCGCCATTTTATCTTTCCCTGAATACTAGTTCCCAAGCTTCGAGCCCGAAGGTCTCAGACATGCACTGAAATTATGATATTCGTTATTTCAGGGCCAATTTAGAAATAACGGTAATCGTTATTTTGGTGTTGAGATCATGCTGATCACAACTGAACGCACATTTACCCCTTTCCTCCGCCATCTTGAATGTTGTAAGACAGTGGAACCGAGTCCTTCTCTTTATTTAACACGTGTAAAGAGCATTGGTAAAGAGTGCCACGAAATTACTATATCAATAAATTTGGTGCCAATTTAGAAATAACGATAATCGTAATTTCGGTCTCGAGATCATGTTGGAATGGAAACACATCAATGGATTATTCATCTCGGTACAGTTTCGGTCATTTTTGTTGTCGGGTAAAACAGGGAAAACGTTTATCTGAATTTCTCCAAAAGTACACCGATTCTGGAACTGAAACTACCCACCTAGCTGGTTATAATATTCTGGTTTTTCAATATGTAAAAATCTCTGCGAGCCTGCCTCTACTTTTTTTAGGGGCAGTTCGCGAAAAAAACTCAAAATCATAAAATCATTTTGCATAATTTGGCGATGTTTACATCTAATGTTCTCAACAACAAACGTTTCAGACAAATGAAACGTGCGAGGCTTTGAAAGAATGTTATCTTATGAGCAATATCCCGAGGAGAAATCTCGCCTCTGGTTGTCATCTTTTAAAAAAATTGATTAACTTTCATGGAGGACAACTCGACGTAACTACAAACATATACCTCAAATCGTGTGCATATCATCCAGATTCCGAGTGCTGCACCTTCTTTCATAGGAATTTGAGCAATCCGAAATCCTCTGAAGATACACTGTTATACTTGCATGTCACTGGAAACATGTTGAAGTCGGCAGATCTACACGAAACTATCCTCATACCGGTCATTTGTCATAAACATGTACGTTATCACGATGGCGTGTCGCTGTATTTCTCTATGAAGTTTCCATCGGTCGCTCCAAAGAAGACGAGAAATGGATATTTTTCATATATGTCAGCAGAATTCCGCTTTCTGAAGTAAAAACAACCCAAAAAAAAAGGAAAACTTCGATTGAACGCTCGTAAACACTGAGAATCTGAGAGCAGAAATCGCAACTTGTCAGCGGCAGTACTACATGTAAAACATACTACATGTTTTGTAAGAAAGTGCTTACAAAATTACACAGGAACTCTTTTTTTTTTTTTGGTTGTTTTTACTTCAGAAAGCGGAACTCTGCTGACACATATGAAAATTTTCCATTTCTCGTCTTCTTTGGAGCGACCGATGGAAACTTCATAGAGAAATACAGCGTCACGCCATCGTGATAACGTACATGTTTATGACAAATGACCTGTGTGAGGATAGTTTCGTGTAGATCAGCCGACTTCAACATGTTTCCAGTGACATGCAAGTATAACAGTGTATCTTCAGAGGATTTCGGATTGCTCAAATTCCTATGAAAGAAGGTGCAGCACTCGGAATCTGGATGATATGCACACGATTTGAGGTATATGTTTGTAGTTACGTCGAGTTGTCCTCCATGAAAGTTAATCAATTTTTTTAAAAGATGACAACCAGAGGCGAGATTTCTCCTCGGGATATTGCTCATAAGATAACATTCTTTCAAAGCCTCGCACGTTTCATTTGTCTGAAACGTTTGTTGTTGAGAACATTAGATGTAAACATCGCCAAATTATGCAAAATGATTTTATGATTTTGAGTTTTTTTCGAGAATTGCCCCTAAAAAAAGTAGAGGCAGGCTCGCAGAGATTTTTACATATTTAAAAACCAGAATATTATAACCAGCTAGACGGGTAGTATCAGTTTCAGAATCGGTGTACTTTTGGAGAAATTCAGATAAACGTTTTCCCTGTTTTACCCGACAACAAAAATGACCGAAACTGTACCGAGATGTGTATGGTAGAAGTGCCAATTTGTAACCTTGTATTTAGCTTGAGACAGAGAAATAAACATTTCAATCTTTTTTTGCGACGTTTTTGTATGAAAATGAGGCCCAGGCCTCAAACAAGCAGCCGTTGTTACCATGGCAACAAGAGTGCTGCGACCTTTAACAAGGGAATTTTTTGTGCACCCCTTGAGCGCTTAACTGCATGCAAAATTTGAAGGGGGGTTGAAAATTTTCATTTCCCAAGATGTTTGATTCTTACAGATACTTGTTCTTAAGTCTCCTTATCTTCTCATCCGATGCTTTGTCGCACTCAGTTAATTCAGATATTTTGAGTGGCTTAATGAGCCGACTGCAGATAAATTAGACGGAACAATTCGCCCGTTGTCTAGCTTGCTTGTGCCATCAGAAAAAGGCTTGATATATTCCATAACACAAGCAAGGAGTTAGGCAAGGTGAAATTCGTTCGGCGACAGCACGACAATACAAGTGCGAAGCGTTGTAAGAAAAGGAACAGCGTCAAGAAATGAAAATATTTTTCGCATACGCAGGCGCATTTACCGTTCCAGTTTCTCAATGCTCTTCATTCCCACGCTCCGACTTATGGCAAAAAGTGTGCACAATTTTCATGGAATGAAGTAAGGGTCTTAGTGTTGAGCATCAAAAATGATAGCTTTACTTACCTCGGAGGTTCTAGTTACTCCACTACAAAGAACGGCTACGAATCCAAGGCATCTGCTCTGCGACACATAGATTTGAAATAAGTTATCAAGCTGAGAAGAGTTTTCGTTACGAATTTCGATGCATATAGGTGGAATGGAATCACGTTTCTCGTTTGAGTTGACCTCTTCAGAATCTAAGGTTGACCCACTCTAGGACGGAAGAAATGTTCGCCTCACATTTTAATTTATCAGTGCCAAAATTTCCCACAATTTGTAAATTGAGGAAAATACAAAACAGTTGCTTAGGACAGGACCTCTCACATTTTCAGACATCTACACAATTCTCCGCAATGTCGCATTCTTTGTCCTGATGAATGTTTTAACACCCTAGATCACGCTTCCACAACTTTTCAACTTAAAATCAAAGAAGCTAGCCACATTCAATGAGAGAAACCTACTCTTAATCACCAACTCTACCATGTTAATTTAATCCCTTCCCACTTCCCTCTCACCCCTTCTCCAGTTCCCTTTAATCTCTTCCCCCTTCCATCTTACCCTTCCCCAGTTCCCTTTAATCTCTTCCCCCTTCCATCTTACCCTTCCCCAGTTCCCTTTAATCCCTTCCCCCCTCCCTCTTACCCTTCCCCAGTTCCCTTTAATCTCTTCCCCCTTCCATCTTACCCTTCCCCAGTTCCCTTTAATCTCTTCCCACTTCCATCTTACCCCTCCCCAGTTCCCTTTAATCCCTTCCCCCTTCCATCTTACCCCTCCCCAGTTCCCTTTAATCTCTTCCCCCTTCCATCTTACCCCTCCTCCTTTCCTTTTACCCCTCCTTTCTTCTTTTATACCTCTTCCTATTGGATTTAAGGGTGATACGTATGTTGTTAAAAACCTCCTATTTCAGTGTGCTAGCTCTTATAATCACCCACAGGCCTATTTGCAATTAAATATCCCGACCCCCATTCCCCCAAAAAGTATTCTTTTGTAAATATCCACGCTTACAATGTGTAAGCTCGTAATGTTTTTCTCTCGTGTCACCTTATTTAGATCACATTCACCAATTTATCATACAGAAAAATGATTCAAATACTGTAAAAAGAGTGATAAATCGAGTTACAGAATTGTTACTAAAAAATGCCTGACTGGAGAAAACTATAAAAAGTATCGCATTGGGCAGAACCAACGGAGCTGCAAGGAGTACTGCTTTACGCTGTTGTTAATAAGACGTTTTACTGAAACGATAGACGACAGCAGTTCCTCCTTTTCGGCGAAGTTTGTGGTGTGAGTCAAAAAGATCAGCGCCCATCATACATTCAGAGTTCCACGCAAGGCACTAACTTCAAATCTTTTTTCATTGTTTGGGTATTTGTCGCTTAGAAGGCTGATGATACATTCACTTGGAGGATTGACTTGTCCAAGACTGATCAGTTTTGGGAAGGTGAGTCTAAGATTACTTGGACGTGCACTTCTCACCTCATGAACACTGATGGAAATGTCACATATACTTTCGTAAGGCTACACGCTTCTACAGCCCTGGAATCGTGGATTTTAAAAGTTAGGATTATACATCGTTTCCCCTTGTTCTACGCCTCTAAAGGAATGAAGTCTCTAACAGACATCAAGAGTCTCCACCCTTGTGGGTGAACTGAGGAACTAAGTATGCCCCCTCCCCCCACCCCTTTAGTGGGTAAAGCAGGTGTCTACATTCCCCTTTTGTCTATCAGTTTTATTCGTTTTTATTTTACATCTTTTTTTTTTATTTTGAAGGCTGGTTTAAAGGCATGTCCAATTTGTTCTTATCGTGGTCCTGTTCCAAAGCTTCTCATCTTGGCAGGTAATTAAATATAATTTTCTGGATTTCAATTTCGTGTGCCTGTTTGTTTGTTTGTTTGTTTATTTTACTTTGGTGTTGAAGATGATGATGATGATGATGAAGCTATCATTGTTTTTGTTGTTCTGGTTGAATGTTAGATGATATATGTGGCTAAAATTTTGAGCAAACTCAACTTTTTGAAAAATGTAACATTTCATCTACATCTTAACACAGTTTGGCAAAAATTCGAATTCGATAACCTGAAGATTGATTTTCGTCCATATCAAATAGTTCTGCATTTGGGATGAGTACAAAGCTCCGTGCCTTTGACGAAT
The DNA here is from genome assembly GCF_964200805.1 of Pocillopora damicornis. NCBI lineage: Eukaryota > Metazoa > Cnidaria > Anthozoa > Scleractinia > Pocilloporidae > Pocillopora > Pocillopora damicornis. The sequence continues at coordinate 12,817,885 of NC_142682.1, forward strand.
ATAGTCGCGGACAATTTAATTTTTTTAACCATTTCCCTAACGCGCATCAGAAACTGTATCTTTGATCTACGCAAGTAGTTTTGACACTTAAAAATATAACAATCGAATTTTCGACACAGGTGTGGATCGTCTTGAAAAAGATCTGACGATTGGTCAAATGCAAGGTATGATGTCTCAGATTAGTTGAGACCTAGTTTATGTGATATAATATTTTCTTGTTTGAATGAAAATTTTTTTTCTAAGGATGGAAACTCTGAAGTATTCGTTTAAAGGTAAATTTCAGATGCAAGTACTACCACGCTGCGGTCATTGCGTTCACGAGGATGCCCCAGACAAAGTAAGTGAAGTAACGAATTCATCTTCAGCTTAGAACGATAAATGAAGAAAAAAGTAGTGATGAATTAATAATAACAATAATGATAAATACAAAAATAATACTTAATGATAATGATAACAATGGTATTAAAAACTAAAAAAAATTATAATGAGCTTATCAGGGTTATCCATGCTCTGTTGTGAACGGCTGTATCACCTCCTCAGAGCAATATAAAATTTCTCACATTTAGTAACAATCATAACAATCAAACCTTTACTTTTTCCCGACGTATTTTCGTGGTATGAGTTAAGCAAAGTAGGGAAATTGCGAATGTTCAAAGTTTTGAAAACTGAAAAACTTGAAAAACAGGATTCGCGGTAAGGAGACCGATTTTTAGAAAAGTTTTCAGTGCCGTCATAAGTATCCCTTACACCGAAGTTACATCGTGTTTACACCTACTACTTGAGGTGACCTTTCCGTCTTTCCGTGTTCCGACCGTGGTTTGTCCAACAGTAAGTGTCGGAATATCTTCGCACGGATCCAACTTCTAGAATCCTACTTCACGTTTGAATGATCTACCATCTGAGCATATAGGGGTTTGTTGTGACAAAGCATCCTACATACTGATAGGATCACAAATGTTGATAGCTTTCTACACAGAAATAACACTTAACTTCTTTTGGGTTTGTATATTCTGGTCGTGATTGGGTCGTTGTTTCTGTGACATTATGAAAAGGTGGGAACAATTTTTCTCAGGCTGTTTTTTTTCCTCTTTCTTAAGCGATCAATTGAAAGTTTTCTGTGTCACCTTCGGTGTAAACCTAACAAATTGTAGCAACTAAAGAAATTTAATGCTCAAGTTTTCAAGTTAGTTTTGCACACTTCTCTGACGTCAAGGCGAACAAAAATTCTAACCGAGGAAATTGAATCGAATACTGGAGACATTCTCAGACAATTCAAGCACAAATTGTTTCTGATTTGATATTTTATTACCTTTTCAAGTTCGTTCTTCAGACCTATGCCGGCGTGTTAGTCATGCATCGGATTTCTTCCTGTTGTCAAACTAATACGAGCAGGAGAGAATTTTTGCCAAGTTCAATTAATCTCTGTTAATAAGACTTTACACGTTAGATTCTATTTCTGTACAGATTGAAAGACCAGATTGGGTGTTTAGATTGGGTGTTTAGTCTTTGTATGGCAATTATCGTAACCAACTCTTCCCATTTTGCATACTATTCCCACCCCAAGAAAGTTTCCCCTTCTCCCTCATTTTGCATCCGTTCAGTTTGCACGACAATTTCCTAATGCATACAGTGGGTTATGGAGTGGCACCGCCAAGATCACAACATAATAACCCGAGCAAGGTTCGAAACAGAATATTTGACGCTAAAATGCAATAAAGCCCTGTAAAAGCTTTTTTATCTCTTTTTCCGCCAAAACGTCCTCGAGTCTGAAGCTCAAGTTTGCCCCGTAATCGGGGCAAAGTAGGTCCGCAACACGTGCGGATCTTAAAATTTGGTGAGCAAACTATAAAAAAAAATTGATTTATAAACAAGATGAACAAACTCGTAATTTATGGCATCATATTTGGATATCATCTCTAAAATGTTTTTTTTTTTCTGAAAAAAAGAGAAAATTTATTTTCTTATGTTCCTTCGTATGTAATCCCCTCCCACAAGCCAAGTTCCGTCTTAAAAGCCCAACCTCCATATCCCTTAATGTTATTCTTTTATAATTATACACGCTTGCAATATATAGGCTCTTTCTATTTTTCTCCCTTGTCACCTTATCAAAGACACATTCAGAAAAATGCAGCAAAATTTATTAAACACCCTAAATTTTCAAATATTATGGAGAAAATAATGAATAATATCACGTCTTGCAGAGTTCCTTGCTAAAATTCAACGGAGCTGCTAAGAAAACTACAGCAAGTTCAGTAATCTAAAACTTACAAGAGCTTTTAGCAGCTATTAGTGACACGTTTCCTGAAAAAAGACAAATCCAGCAAAATTAGGGAGGCACTGTACGCATCATTACAAACAAATCAATGAGTCACTCTTCTCGAAAAAGTCAACCGGATAAGAAAATACTATAAACCTTTCCTCTCTCGGGATGATCAAAACGAAAATTCTCAGCAGCATCTAGAAATTTTCGAGCAGAAAGGTGATTAGAAAAAGGAGTGATATTTCTTAATTTAGCGGTACAAAGCAGCAAATAGCAACTCCATCCTAATTATCGAGATAACGCACACTTTCGCGAGATTACTGAGGTCAGGTGATGCCACTCGAAAACGTTTGCAAAGTTTATTAAATTTCTTTGCATGGAAATTGAAATCAGTTCTTCATTTCATCTTCATAATTTAATTACTTAAAAGTAACAAAACACTTTTAGCATGGAATCGTCAGTCATACGTGCGAAATTGTCCTGTACGAGTGAGGTCGAATTTTGTCATCTGCAGCCGTGCAAGTAGGCAACTGCGGCCATTTAAGAGGTTGCCGATGGCTGTTCATCATTTAGGCGCAAGAACAGAAATTTATTCCGACAAGTGTGCGTTAAAAATAAATGATTCCATAGGTTTCGTTTCTCCCGCCTGACTGTTGTTCAAAAGGGAAAAAGAACCGAAAAAAGCTAAAAAAAATTATCACTCTGCCCTTAGAAACAAAATAAGTAACACATTCAACACTTCAAAGGCTACACTTGTATATCTGAATAGGGTGGAGAAGGTGAGGACTCATTAGGCGATTGATCCCTCCCCCAGGTCTTGTTTTATGCATGATTAGCGATGTGATGTGTCAACTGCACCCAGCTTTCAACTTATTTAGCTAGACATGGATGTTCAACAGCTCTTTACAAGTCTCAAGAAGGAAGCCGAGTGTCCACTGTGTCTAGAAACAATCAAAGATCCCAAGACACTGCCATGTCTACACTCTTTCTGTCTGCGGTGTATCGACAAACACGCAGGATATGCAAAAAGAAAGTTAGAAACGACGATCAAATGTCCAGTTTGTCAGGCTTGCTTTCAGATCCCTGAAGGAGACACGTTTGGCAACCTTTCCACATCTTTCCATCTCAACCGATTGGTAGATCTCCTCGTTCTGAGAAATGACGGCGAAGAGGCTCAGAGATGCAGCAGTTGTGAAGAAAACAACACGGCAACTTGCTACTGCTTTGTTTGCCAGAACTTTCTTTGCAAGGATTGTTTTGAAGGCCACAAGAGGTCATCGCAATGTTTTGATCGATAATTTGCAAGCACAAGATGTGGAGGAGTTGAGGAACAGACCCGCCATGTGTGCAAAGAAATATCATGAGAATGAACCGCTTGATTATTATTGTCAAGACTGTAGCGTTTGTATTTGCCACAGGTGCAGTATAGTGAGTCATAATCGAAATACTTTAGTAGACTTACAGGAGGCTGCCGAACAACAAAAGATGCAAATGACGCAAATCTTTGCCAAAGTTAAGGAAAAACTTGTTATCGTGGAGTCAAAGATATCGAAGCAAACTGAACTGATGACCAAAAGCGAAAAGAAATCTGCGCCGCTGAAGAGAATGTTACGAAAACTGTGCAGGAAATCATTCGAGTTGCGAAGGAACATGAAACGGCTTTACAAACTAAGCTGGCAGAAATTGAAGTTACCCAACAAAGGAATTACGCAGCAAAAATAGGAAATGTTCATTTACTCGCGGCTCACTTAAAGATGAAGTTTCTTTGAACATTTCGAGTTTACCAAAAATGCTTCAGTTTATTGTGTTTCCCGTACGAAAAAGGATGGGTTTTCAACAAATCATAGACTTACTAGTCGCATTTATTTTTTTAGACTGGAATAGGCAGTACTTCACAGTAAAAACAGCAAGAACACCAGCGTTTAACTTGAATAACTCACTTTAAATCCAGCACAATCGTTCTCATAATCAGTGGGAACCTGGGAAGGTGAAGAAACCTAGGGAGAGAGGGAGAAAGTCAGAGACTTCCGAGTTTAAATTCGGCGCAATGCGGGACCAAACTAATTAGTGCACAGCAATAAAGTTGAAGCTTTCATTGCCAAAGTTGCTGATGTACAGGAGATATCGCACGGGGTTATTTTCACACGCCTGAGAATTCCATGGATCGCAAGATAAGAAGAGTGGTTTTCCCCTTTCCTTAGCCTTCTCGAATGATGTATATTGCACTCGGATACTTTGCTCGAAATCTAACTCCTCAGTCAATTACTTTTCTATGCATTTTATCTAATTCATTTTTTCCCTAACCTTGCATTGTTATTTTTGCCCTTACAGAAAGGAAATGAAAACGGATCATTTTCGACCCCAGAAATCTGAAATATGATCACCGCAGGAAAGGAAAAGAAATGCAAAAGCTGAACAGCGTGCCAGAACAAGTAAATAATATACAGTTCAAATAGAATGTAAAAAAAGATTTTGCAAATGTCAATGATCCTGTTGATTTCCCTAAGTAAAATGTGTCATCAAATGATTAAAACAACATTGTAAATTTTCACACAGAAGCAATTTTTGTTCTTGAAAAGGTTAGTTATCAAGTTTATGTAAAGCCAAATGCATCCAAAACGAAGGAGAATGTCAAACTAAAGTGCAAGCATTATGAGAATTTACCACTTTGTCACTCCATTTCCTACCCACGCATTTACCTTTCATTTCATAGGTCTCATTTTTGTAAAAATAATTAAATGCCGTGCTTCTGTTTTCGACTTCCTTTAGATGACCCAAATAAACAGCGAGCGTCGTCTATGATTAACAACCACCCTCCAGATAGAGTCGGAACTAGGTTGTATGAAGACTCCTGGAGAGGTCGTGGATTTTCTAAATAGAGTTTAAGAGGCCGAGCAATCAAACTTACTTTACCTAGAGGGGAAACTTAATGATAACAACAAACAACAGGTACAAAGTTTTCAATTTTATATTTCGATCTAACGACACACGTGCAGAACGGCACACAAAAATCGCTGTGTGATATTTTTGAAAAAAAATCCTCAAATACTAAAAAATTTGAATGATGGATGACTAGGACATGACGATTGTAATAGAAGACAACTACTGCTTCTAACGCTCCTCTCAAAAGAGGAACCTTACAAAATGTGACTGTTTTAGTTTTACAAAACAACTTCTATTCTGAGATCACGCACAGAACTACACTACAAAATTGAACGAATAATAAGCTGATTGTCTCTGCCATACCAAAGATATTCTTTTACAGCTACAAACCCTCTCCACATTTAACGAGAGCTAAGTTATGGTTTTAAGGTGTGCATTACGAAAAAGGCAAACATTCTGCAGCACGACGCACGTGCAGAACAACACACAAAAATCGCTGTGTGATATTTTTGAAAAAAATCCTCAAATACTGTCAGCGCCTTAGACGCCAATACTATCGGGAATTCGTTCGGGCAGCAGATAGGTGTAAGGCAATTCCAACGACTCATTGCGGGCCTTGATGGAATCCGAGATCTCTTGTAAAACGGTCTGAAAGCGACTCATTGCAGCATCTTCCTCGTCACCGGTCAAAAGGCTGTGTGTAATGTCGCCAATAAAACGCTGTGGTAGGAAAAGATGTTTTCCTTAGTAAACTTGAAGCAAATTTGCACTTCAACACGTTGATGTTTTTACCTTTGTGAATTCGACACAATGGAACCTCTTGCAAGGGGGAACAATCATTGGTTCCGAAACAGAAAAGAGTTCTCTGTATCTTTTCAAATGCTAATTCTATTGAAAACGGCTAGTTATTTCGGGAACACACACTGTTGATTCTGTTAGTTGTTCTGGAATGGAAAGTTTTAATGCACATTGAAAAAGACGCAGGAAAGACAGGAAGGGAACCTTATAACATTCGAGGACCTTTGCAAAACCCAAGTAATAGAGAAGCCATTTCACTTACGACAGCTAGGTTTTTAAACTGGAGTCTTGACCGAATTATCTACATTTTTTTAGCGGTAGTCGTACTAAATAGTCTAATAGACTAAGATACAGGCTAAAATTCATGAGGCAATTCTTGTATAAAGCTTACCTCATCCTCGGCATATCGCGTCAACACGTAAAGTAACGCTACTTGTTTAAGGGACTCACTCTTGCTTGGCAGTGTGTCAAGAATGGTCTTTAGAGACGTCTGCTTTTTCTTAGTAGGAGGTGGCTTACGCATCACGGAGGGAGTGAAGGGAATAAAGCCTGACACATCCAAAAGACCAAAGTTTACCGCTGCATGCTGACACGAGCACGTGAAGACCACGCTCTGTGAGTAGGTCGATAAGTTGGTCACGTGTTTGCAAGGCACTTGGAACCTCATGGTCCTCGTCACCCTTTCTCACAGGGAGGCCGTTGTCATGTAAATCTTTAATCCATGCTTGAAGCTCCACGTCCTTAGTAACATCATCATCTGACTTGTAGTAAAGGGTGATGATGTCTTTGACGAAAGTTGTGAGGGCTGACCATAAAAGGAGCGCATCATCCCTAGAAAAAGAAAATTTAATACCTTTTATCGGGAAACAAATGGCTCGTCACATTATGCAAATCTCCAACAAATCCAAGTCAAGCAATCACCACCTACAAATAACTCTTTTCTCTAATATGAATGTCAAAGCCAAAAACATCACGAAAGTAATGACTAAAAGTCGTGTATCAACCAGTCTGAAGTACACTCTCCTAGAAAAGAGATTCTAACACTTTTACAACAAATTTACAACTCTCCAGCGGTTCCTTTGTCGACACGATATTTGACGGCACAAACTGCTATCAGTGCGTTTAACTAAACGAAGAGGATCTCAGCTGATTCCACTTCAAAGTTGGGATTAACCTATGAAATATCTCAGCGTCCCACATATCAAAATCTAAAAAATAATGCATTTAATTAGATACCAAATTTATTAAATTTCACCGAGTCTCAGTTCTTTTTTCTCCCTTAGGTCGCATGAAATGTCTCAAATCTTGATAACCTAACTCCTTTGCGGAGCTTCATACCTAACAAAATATGTTAAACCCATAAGTCCTGACTACATGTCAGTTATTGCTCTCGTAAACTTAGTCAGTTCATTTATGGGTCAGTGGGATACTCACCTGTAAAAAAACTTGGGCAATTTATCTGGATCATCCAAACCTCTCTCTTTAAGCGCCTTGGGTGGGGAAAGCATGCTCATCTTGAACGTGTGGTAACTTTTCTTCAGCAATTGTTTGGAAGGTTCATTCTCTGCTAAAGCAGAATCTTTGATAAGCTTGTTGATCGCCATCACGGAGCGAAGGTGTGGGAATAAGAGTTGAAATACAGGATGAATTGAGGGTAACTGGCGCCAGACTGCCACTGCAAAGGCTTCCATTACCAAGTGGGTTTCGAGAAGATGAGTTAGTCTCTGTAAAGTGGGAGAAAAAGGTCACCTCTAAACCTAGCAGATGATCAGACAAGTATTTTGTAGTATTCATGGTTTCTGTCATTCCGTCAATTTGACAAGATAGAGGTTCGCTAATCTAATCAAATGACTTAACCCCTTGAAGTTCATTTCTTGTTAAGGTTTAATTACAATTTATTCAGGTAACCTATACTGCTATTGAGACGACGCATCTTTTTTTTTTTATCAATCATCGAAGTAATCTCTGGCTTTGATGGAGCAAACGACAAACCTGAAATATTTAGTCTAAATATTTAATTGACTCTTCGAATTTCCTAGGATCTTATTTCAGAACCTACCCTTTTCAGTGTTTATTTATTTATTTTCTTCACCAGACCAAAAACCGTCATCAAAAGCCATATCAAAGTCATCCCTCTTTGGAGGAAAGTCAGATTTTTCCCAATGAAAAAAAATCAGCTATTCTTACAGGTCAGAAATGATTGATGAACAAGAATAATTCAGTAATGAGATACTGAGATCTTCGAAATACCTGCTGAATCGTATTGTCAGCGTAACGAAGCCACATCTTTGCCAACAGCCAATCATATTGTAAATCACTTGGAGTCCATATTGGATTGGTGTCACCTGGTTGCTGTAGTAACTGAATGGCGATGGGCACCAAGTCACCTGATTTATCGACATAAAGCAGCCCTAAAGGTTGGGCCGAGTGATTTCCCTTTTTTTCAGGAATTCCTTCAAGCACCTTGTAATCAACAATGTACACATGACCTGCCTTATAAAAACAAGAAAACAATGTGTGAAATAATGATTGTTAGGAGGGTGGAAAAAATAAATCTCTGTTCCATCTTATAATATTTGATTCAGTTTACATTTCCACTGGTTTGATGACTTTCGAGGATTCAGATTTTATTTTGAGATAATACATTTTAGAAAAGCTTCTTCAGTGAAGTGCAACGGAATACGATAACTTTCCATCCAGGAAAAAGATTGTTTCCATATCGTACAGGTGAAATACTTACTTATCATAAAGATTTTTCCGGACAATTTAAGAGAAGTACCTCCATCTCTTCTTGCAGTGTCTTTCCACGATCCAAAAGTGTCTTCACCATTTCTTCAGTGACTGGAAAATTACTCGGTAACTTCTCGCAACGTCGGATAACGTTGGGATTAACGCCGTTTAAGAACATTGACCCGAATGCCTTGTCGGTCTTCCATCGGTCATTCTCGACGATCTTTGGTACGCTACCATCACATGCTCTGTGGAGGATCTTCTCAAAATCATCAAAATTATCCCAGCTATCGAAAAGAGAAGTCAGATAGGTAAGACCGAGGTCGACAGCCGCTTTGCGCTGGTTATCCTCTAAGGTACCCCTGGCCTCGTCGGAAAACTGTGAATCTCTTGGGATATCGGCGTGTGTCTCAGCTTGAAGATACCCAGGAAGATACTTGTACTCTTCCTTATTTCCCCACTTGTAAAGCTCCTTGCGATTTCTCACTTCAAGAGTTCTCTGACTTTTGAGGGCATCTGGCTGCTCTTTAAATGGAAGAATAGCTGCAAATAAAGGTTCAAAGAGACCTGTTACAGCTGTTACCTCATCGGCTTACAATCATAGTAGTTAAAAGTGATGAAAATGTTGTTGGCATCCTCCCTCGCTTCCGATGTTATTTGAGGCCAAAATGAACATGCTAAAAACTGTAGAGAATTTATCGTTTTATTCTGCATGCTTATAGCCCGAGAAAAAAGAAAAACATTTTGTCTTTTCTTTAGTTTTGAATTTTATGGTCAAAGATGGGACAATGCTTTCGGATAAGAGGATGTAGAGAGCTTCTATTCTCTTGTTTCAGATTACCTCTCCCTTCAAATACTACCAAATCCGATAGCACCCAGCGATAACATGGAAACTCAAATGGTTCATCCTGAGTGGAACTTATCACCGCAATTTTGTTGACGAACCAATCAGCATTTTTGTACCACCAGCCACCTTGGTCGTTATGAAGATGCACCATTAGAACTTTGCCAACATCCATCGCTTCTACCATATACTCGTCAACGTCTCCTCTCTCAAAGTCATTGCCCCAGTTATCCAACTTCATACGATCTGTCTTTCCTTTAGTACCTGCAGAGGAAAAGAAAAATAAAAGAAAATAAATGGCTGGTGTGTAAAGCAAAAAAAGAAAAAAAAGTCATGTATATTAAATGTAACTTCACCTGTCAACGAAATAGAAATGGAGGCGTCCGTCCCTGCTCCAGATTGAGATCCAGTTTCCACACGGATAAGATAGGACGCGAGGTGCTCTGGGACAAGCTTATTTGATCTGTTTTTCCGTAGCTTCTGAGACCAGAGGTACACTTCGTTACGAATGTGAAGAACAACATTAGGATCATCAACAGATACGGCCGGCAAAAGACCAATTGACGCTGGAAGGTTTAGATATATAAACTTCAGGCGTTCCGTTGCGGTTGGAGACAGTAATGACGTCACTTTGATGTCAGCCAAATCTAACCACGGGTGCGTTTCCTCGTCCCATTCCCTCCCAACATGAAGTATCCATGGCACATCACCTTCCTTAGGTTCATGAAGTTGCAGCTGTAGTTTATAGTCGAGTGGTCCCTTGGAAATTCTCCCTCTGTACTCACGCTTGAGATAGTCCATTGGTAAGGTCTCATCGGGTGACCTTTCATTTATCCTGTAAGGAGATAAAATATCCAATAGACTTTTATTGGACCAGAGTTTGTTCATTCCGGACTTTGAAAACTTACATCCTGTTTTTAATTTAGGTTATTTCATTTGCAGGAAATACACTGAATGGAATCTTTTAGCCCAAAATAAAATTCAACTTGACTAAAATATTGGTGAGAGAAAGACAAGCTGGACTTTTCGCGCCATAAACCTCGGTTTTGCCTATAGTGACATAAAGGTAGTTATCACATTGAATTAATTGTCACCTCGTCTAAACGAGTGATCTCCCATTCCTCCTTCATTTCGAAGGCAACAAGAGAACGTGAATAAGATAATAGCATAGCATATATTGAATTCTAAATAACTCTGGCTAACACGCATCTCCAGTTGTCAGTTTGTATCAGTATAAAACTTAGGACGCGGACCTAACTCTGATATGCGAAAAAGTTTTCTGGGATCTGTTTACAATGAGGATCCAAAAATACTATCCTAATGCTTTCTTGTCTCCATCCACACCCACCAATAGCAATAAGCAATACTTTGAAGATGGGGAAGTACTGTACGAATCAAACGAATGCATTTCTTTTCCTACGGTTAAACGAGGCAAGAGATACTAATGGAAGCTCAGGAAGATACAAATGAAGGTTGCAGTTTGAGATATTCTATCAAAATTGGATTCAAAGATAAGCAGGCTAGGATTTTCATATATTTCTACTCCTCACCATGGATGCTGCTGGACTTCCTCTGACAATAAGCCTGTTTCTGGCCGCCCATCAGCGGGCATCATACGGAATCTGACGTAACGCTTAACACCATCGAACGCTTTGAATTCGAAAATCGCCTCAGAGTAGTAACGCTGGTCGTAAAACGATTCAGGCTTCTGGCGCAAGCCCCCAATGTTGGCTTTTAGGCTGTTTAAGACAAAGTAAATCCAAGATGGTAAATACATTCTCGTAATTCTAGAATAAAGTAAAATATTTTTTAAGACTTTTTTTTTAACCCTTTCTACAAGTTTTTAACACTTCGCTAAACAACATATCACGTGTGATTTGATTTGGTTTTATACTTCTGTGTGATTGTAGAGCTAAACAAGTTAAGTTCATCGTATAAGATGTCCTTTATTTTATCGTTTTTTTTTAATGTAACGAAATGATCCTCACGTAGAGAGCAATTTTCAATTGAGAGAAGAAAGTAATCTCTGATTTACAAATCAGACGACAAACGAAAGCAATCATAGCTTAGTCGCCTGCGTTTTTCCGCGCTACTGGTAGTTTACCTGTTTTAACTTTGAGTCCTCATTGTGATTATTTTGGTTTTACAAAAGTCAGTAAAAACTACTCTAAACTTCAATGCAAGTAATAAAATTATTGCAAGATATTTATAATCTTTCGGTAAATATTAAGCTGGAAATCGAGCGAACAAAAATTATTCAGACTTCAACGCGGATCCACTGGTGCCTCTTGTATACCAGTTGAGAGTATCTGTTAACTCGGTAAAAAAGCCAAATATAAGAGGCAAAGAAAACTAGGGTTCTTTGTCCCCTAAATGAATGTAATAGCAGATAGTAAAGCAAGTAAATAAATGAATGAGGTGAAAACACTAGCCCTCCGCCTCACAATCAGTGTTTAAATGGCCCAACAACTCACTTACTGGTCAGGTCCTATCAGCAAATAAGTTTTCAAATCTTTTGAAATCTTGGCTTTCACTGCATCAAAAATGGCCTGAGCGCTCCACAACGGTGTTGTCTCTCCAGTCCCCATAACAATATCGCAAGGACTTTCCATATCATCACTTCCGGCAAATCTTATGGACCCGCCACAGAAGTCAATCAATACGTCATCCACGGACTGTATGGTCGAATGACGGAGGCAGACTGGGTAAGAACGTCTCGGTGTGAAAAACTCGCACGGTGGAATCTTTGGATTAGAGACAATAGTTGCGATTCCCTCGGCTCCAACTCCAATGGGATGTGTGCCCCGCTGTCCCTTGATTAACACCTTCGTGCCGAAGAGTAACTTGAGTTTGGTGGTATCGTATGCGATTTTGCTTTGGGAGAAAAAACCAGGTGGAGCAAGAGGCTATCCAAAGAAACAGCACAACAAAAGGAATTCAGCTCGCTATAATTGGTTTAAATCTGAGATACAAATGTGCTTGTGCAGTTATTCTACTGGACAGAGGGGAGGGACAGGCAAAAAAGGTGTGGCATAGGAAAAGGACGCAATTGACTACTACTTGAAGTTAATGGAGCAGATTTCTCGAAATCAGTAACTGAAACAGAAAATTTTGCGGCGTCAATAGAAACATAAGGATTTTTATGTGATGGAACAATTTCCGTCGGAAAAGCACAGTCCACAGTCCTTCCGATGGTTTTATGTTATGAAAACCAGGCTATTTACAAGCGAGTTATGCATGTCTGACGAAAAGTAAATTCCAAGCGTACCTTTTCGAATTCCTCTATCTTCTTCTTGAACATTTCCTCTCCCATCTCTTTTTTGTAGACTTCGTATCCGAGATTACGCC